>NW_026923489.1:57500-222415 GCF_032062105.1 Saccostrea cuccullata | reverse complement strand
AGCTGCCTATCCTGTGAAAGCAGAGTTAAGTACTAAAAGAAATTAAAACCTTAACAAAGGAAATTATACAATGAGACAAATTCTTAAAAAATAAATGTCAAGTATTAAATAAAGAATTTAATGAATGGGCATTGGAATACTCTGTGTGAAAAGTATAGGTATAGTATCTATTATAAATTCTCGACGCTATGTGTTGACGTTACATTGCCGTTTTGCGTGCTCCGCGGGTACAAAACATGTTGATTTTAAAATGAAGTAAATTTATTTGTGTTAAATCGAATGGAATGATATTTCACACATCAACAAAACAAATAATTTTACATATTATAATGTGCTTGTTTTAAATTTTCAGTGAGTAATATAACGAAGATGAAGATCGTCCACGAACTTTTCGAACAACCCTCGTAGTGTGGCTTGAAGTAATTTATTTAGTATTATTATCGAACAGTTGTTAAATAGTGTACGTATTGAAATAAACTCTTTGATTCCAGGTAAGGAAAAATGAGCACCATCAAAGTTTATAATTAAGAGTTTGTAAGTTTGCCACAGATAACTTATAATATCTATCAAAAGTTTAATTATCACCAATGAAACACAAAGAAATTAAACACATTAAATCGATATGAAAAACCTTGTGTTAGTATCTACTAGTACGAGGGGTGATCAAAAAGTTCTCGAACTATATCTATATCTACAAAACCACAACTTCGATTAGAAACTATTTTGGTGCACACTCAAGTTCTATTAACAGCATATGCTGAATAAAGTTTTGCTCACAATGTGAGTCAATATGCAGGTACTTGTGACGAAAAATGGTTGTCTCAGTGGAACTCATTCAACAAACGACTAGAATATTTATGGTACATGTATATCTTAAAATGCCTTTGAAGTAACGTATAAGAATTTGTTCATAGTTTATTAAGACAAATGACTTCCTAATAATTCAATCAATGATTGGATAGATCGTTTAAATGAAGGGAGGCAGGTGGTTGAATATGATACTTGTTATGTTGCCCGGTGAAAGCAAGTTTGAAAAGGGGTTTGTTTTTAATTAAGCAATATGCTATCAAAGACCTCCAATTTACACTTTGAAAAAAATTGAATATTTCAACAATAATATAACTATCAAATACCTAAGATATCGTTTACTTTTTATCCCCCCGTATACTCTGTCAAATAAACATTTACAATTTTCATTACAGCGGAGCAACATTTGAAAAGGAATAAAATCATTCAGAGTGGGTTAGGAGATTTAATGAATATTTTTTTTCTATTTGCCCATTTTGTCAAAATTACAATTTTACAGAGTAAAGAAAAAAAATCAACATAATTAAATATTTTATACCATCTTTAAAATGACGTTTGATGGACCTCCCAACTCAGTGAAAAATATTGGGTCCGTATTTATAGGTGAGAAAAAAATTTCCTCAAAATTTAAACATATTTGTTGACGGAAGAAAAAAAATATCCTGTAATTGGATGTAAAATAAAATTGAGTCGGGCCATTTCTAGGCAGTAGATCAGGAGAGAGGGCAACCAAATATTTTTATAACAAATGGTCTTATAAGGCTAGTACATGTTCAATCACATATTTAGTAATGCAACATTTTTTAATTTTTGACACTATTTTGAAAAAAAAAAAACATAGGATTTTCGGAATGGGGGGGGGGGGGGGGTAGTCTTTCTTTTTTTTTCGATGATAGACATAGCGTATTCAATGGACCTTTGTTTGCAAACATTGTGATTGCTTCTAAATTTCAAAGAAACAACTCAATATATTTTATCAAGCTTTTTTTTCTATCTAACTGCTAAACAAAATAGACGTTTGTACCAACTTTAAGAATGTAAGACATGTAATTGCAATTTGTTTTTCATGCACCACATATTGATAAACATTTTCAAATTAGATGCTAAGCATCCTCCTTGCAGTGCCCCATTTCAAAATAACATCTATCGCCACAGAAAAAAGACCCGACGTAAACACATATGTTTAGGGCATTTTTTATCTTTTTTCTTGAGTTTTAAAAAACCAACAAATTATAAAGACTTGTTCCACGAAAAATTAAATATAATCATGGAAATAAACGCATCTATCCACAGCAGATATATGCACATGCCAACCACGTGCTCAGAGTAATAATATTTACAAGGAAACTCGAGCTGTGAACAGAACAGTTTTTCCCGATTTGCTGGAGTGGGGTTAAAATCGCGTTTTTTCATTAATCAGATGAAGCGATGCAACTAATAAAAGTAGTAAGTAATATTACCTAATGATTAAAACTTAGTAATTTCTTGTCTTGATCGATGTTATTATGGTCGCATTTATTCTAAAATCAATGTTATTCGAACTCTGTGTGACAGAGGAATGGCGGACGAAATAAACACATGCATGGCCTCAGGAAACACACATATGAAAAATCAAATTTTCAAGAATTTTAGATAATGACAAGAAAAAAGCGAAACAAATGGTTGTACCCATATTATCAATGAATCAAACTAACACCATTTTCAATGCATTTTTCATCTCGTGAATGCTGTAGCTGCGCAGTTCTACCGTGATTTATTTCCTCCTAATTAAAATAAAATAAACTTAATTATTTACTCATTTTGGTCTCTAACAGTAGGTAACTAGTGCATTAAAACTTTGAGTAACTTTGGGCTGGTTTAGACGCGCATTAAGCGCATTCTTGGCATTAAATTCTTATTTCACACCAGACTAGATCCAATTAACTTGTACATCCCCCTTAACTTAGACACGAACTGAAGTTGCTAATTGAAGGACCACGTCCTTCTCCTTTCATAACTCGTACCACACTGAGGTTGCACATGCTTACTACTATCTCACATAATTCCGGAAGTAATTATGACGAAATAGAATTGATAGGTCTTTGTACACAATGGATTTTAAACACGATCACAGACACTTGCTTTGTTTACGACAACAGGTGGCTGGTAAACTAGTGACCTCGATCGGCAGCGTGGGATTGGGCAGTGCGTTTGATTACATAACTGTTACAAACATCTAGGCTGGCGAACGTGGAGATCAACTAAATGATCGTGATTTATTCGATTAATAAAGCTTAAAATTACTTATGATAATAATTAACGTAGAAAGATAGATTTAATATGTTCCGATGAAGACGTGTTCACTATAAAACTAATTAATAATACATAAAAAAGAAAAATAAATTGTTATATATATAATTAATAGTGAACCGTAAAGAATGTATAAAGACCTTTTTAGTAGAAATTTAACAGTAAATACCATAAGGTATATTATTGATAGGAAGTTTTTGTAAATTATACACATGAAAAGGTCTGATTTCCTTTCCGAATGAAAAACGTTACTTGTTTAACTGGTCTGCTTTCTACTTTGTGTTACGCAATATCCCGGGGACATTCGAACAAATAAACATTCTCATCAGACCAAAGGTGTTAAAAAACAATTTTGCTCGTAAGATTCAGATCGAAATATTTACCGTGTTTGAGTTATAAAACAAAATCTTCCAAGCTCGATAGATCCCTTATTTTAGGAGACAGTCCCTTTTCCATAGTATCAAATGAAAGCTCTTGCAATTATGCACAACTTTTCTTCTACATGTCTTAACAAATTATTTTAAGTTTTCAAGTTATAAAGAAAAATATGTCTAATTTCTTACTGTTTTCTGCGTTCTAACTTTTGATGCCTCTCTAGCGCCATTTTAAATGCAAAAAATCAAAAAAAAAAAAAAAAAAAAAAAAAAATAGATGTGCACAAGTTTAATGCTTCCTCTTTTCAATTTCAAAGGGTTTGTGCTCCAGTTATTACCATTTCTGAGCCTTTGTCTGAAATACAGAGGTATGAAAAATTCAATCAAAGGAGAATAACTCTTAAATAGAAGGTAATTTCCTAATTGAGTAACAGTATTTGAAAAGGGTTTGTGGAAGTCTAAAAGCTCTGAAAATTTGAACAAAATCAGTTCAGGAATGAGGAAGATATGAAGATATGAAAGTTTTGTGGCAAGGTAATAGTTGAAAATTAGTAGAAAAGTAGATTATTTCAAGCTTATTTTTAGTCCCTCCTTATAGAAAAATAAAGGTACGGTAGTTTTTATGCCCCCGCAAACGAAGTTTCGAGGGTATATAGTTTTTTTCGTGTCCGTCTGTCTGTCTGTCTCTCTGTCTTTCTGTTTTCCTTGTGACAAGACCTTTCTTTGACCTTTACGTTGGAGTTTGTCCCATTTTTCAAAAAGATGCCAAATTTTTAATTTACTTTGGCTATAAATTTTAAACGGTAGATACTAGTACCCTCATACTTCACAAATGTAATACTTGTTACATTAAACCTTTCTTATGAAACCATCAACTTTGACCATTTGACCTTAAAGTTTGACCTACCTTTGAAATACTATTCCTTAGCTATTAATTTTGAAAAAGTGGTGCTAGGACTTTCCTATTTTGCAATTGTATTTCTTGTGAGAAGACTCTAATGTGGGTATCCTTATATTTATATTGCATTTAAGAAAAGTTTAGTCTTCGCTATGTTGCAATACAGGGGCATAGCTGTTTCACAAACACATCTTTTTATATATAAGATGAGTTGCGGATAACAGATGGATACCACAAGGCGTAACAGATGGATATCACTACAGTACCGACCGAACACAACCTAACAGAAAGCGAACCCGGAGCGGACCCCGGGTTCGCTCTCTGGGTCCGCTCCGGGTTCGCTCGGGGTCCGCTAGGGCTGACCCCGAGCGAACCCGGAGTGGACCCAAAGCGAACCCGTAGCGGACCCCTAGCGAACCCGAAGCGGTCCCAGAGAGCGAACCCCAAATTCAGTAGCGGTCCCAGGGAGCGAACGCGGGTTCGGTATTTCTTTACAGAGCTGTCAATCAGGATTAGCGATTAACCAATCAGCGCATCAACCAATCAAAATAGCATATTGATCTGTCGATTGGGATATAAGATCGAACGTGTTGATTTAATTCGATATAAATCCAAACACTGTACATACAAGCAAAACGTGTGAATGTGCTGTGTAAATCTATTATGATAATATTATTTAATATTTATTTATTTTAAGGTAGGTCCGTACTTTCAGAATTTTCTGTCAAACTGTTTATTTTTTGATTTGAAAATCTTGAATAAGTCATAATCTAACTAAAATACCCATAAAAAACATATCTTTGCAGGTTAATTTTCATGCAACATGTCTCGGAGTATATACCTCTAAAAATGGAACAGCAAAAATTCAACATATAGAAGTGTAACATCATATTTTATTTAGCTATGTACCAAATCACATCCAATTATTGTTAAAACTTAGGAAAATCATAAATATTCATTTGTCAAGAAAATATTTGAAATTTTTATTTGAAAACACTAAAAAATTGAAGTTGATTATTTCAAAATCTTTCAGAGAAAAAGCTCAAAATATCTTTATTTTAAATATTTCTCAAAATCTTTTATGTTTATATGCTATTTTTTCTTCACAATTATTTAGAATTATATCTTAGGTTAGCAGAAAACCATACTTTATTATGGTTGACCAGAAAATTTTTACAAAACAGCCTTTTGAACACCTATACCCCCATTTTTGGAATATCTATTTTTTCAATCGTTATTCGCAAAACTTATAAAAAAGTAAATTTAAAAAGATGATATAGGCTAAAAATTAAAAATAAATAGATCTCAAGTTAGTTTGTTTAAAAAAAATTAAAAGCTTTAGGTCCGTAACGGCAATTAAGAATTCTCTGTTTGTGTATGTACTAAATTACATATAGATCCTATGGACAGAGTGCAAAGTGGTTATTCCTATAAATAATGTACATTAAATGCTTTGTGTGCACAATGACACTATAATAAACAAATATATACTTGCTAAATTATTTTCAATCATCCAAAAAGATTTTATTTCAATAGACAAGGATAATCAAAATTTCATATCGGTGTGTAAAATTAAAACCGGATCCGTAAAAGTGTGGACCTGCCTTAATTCTCCGGGTTGTAATTTTTATTTATATATTTATTTTCTTATTTTGTTAAAACAACTAATTAATTATTTGTTTTAATTTTTCCACGTACAATTATACATGACTATTTAAATTTTTATTTTCTTAAGTTTATATTCCAGTTTTTATAGTCCATTTGGTAAATAAATTGGGTAAATACATAAAAATGGAAATCAATTGTTATTACAATTTTTACTGACAAAAAGAGGAGAAAAGAAACATAGTTGGTCTTCGACAATTATTGTAAAATTTCATCATTTCAAAATACTAACAGTTTAGGAATATTAACGTGCTCAATATTTAAATATAAAAAGATACAGGAAACATCAAGACAAGAGAGAGAGAGAGAGAGAGAGAGAGAGAGAGAGAGATCATAACTCAGGTGAAGTGCGATTTACATAATTGAACGAATTAATTGCGCTAATTAATCACGACATTTAGTAAATCGTACATTGTTTCATTCTTTCAAAATGGCGTAACTATACTTGACAAGAAATAATAAGAGAAATTCAATATAGAAAGGATATTTCAATATATGAATTGTTATCTATTTTAAATTTTGAAATGTTTTAGGACTAATTATTAGGAAAAAAATAATTAATAAAGGCGTAAGCAATGCATAGTTATGTGGGTTGTTCGAGAGTTGGTAAGGCTAACTTTAGAGTTACGCTATATTGAAAGAATATTCTTGTTTAGTATCATCAAGAATTGGGTCTAATTCACGTTCATTCTGGTGAAGTCATTCAGTTTGTTAATACCATTAGGGCGGAATGACCTCAATCTGTGCATCCAGAACGAAGATTTTCATATACACGCATTTTTTCATGCCCAAGAAGATTACGAAGATCAATAATTTTGATGTAAATTTTGAATAATATAATGAAACACGTAAATTGAGAAATAATAAATAAAATAATTAAATAATTAGAATATTTTAAAGACAATGTGTGTTTAATAGGGGGCATATATTCTGATGGGGTCGGGAGAGCAATTATTATTGCCTTTTTTTTTTTTTTTAGAAAATGTCCAGTTAATATTTATTACGAACTTTTCACATGTAACTACTATAAATGAAATCTAAATATATCAGATGTACAAACGTTACATGTTATTTATAGATGCGATATCATAATTCATGTGTAACATGTAAGCAAACATTTAAACTACGATTTAGCAAAACCTAAGGAATAACAAATGTATTTTTAAACTATATAAAGCATGAATTTAAAAGTTATTTAGTTTGGATTTCTTTCGTCAGTTTCACTTGTACAACATTCGATACACTGAAAATCAATTTAACACTCTTTTCTTCCCCTTCTTTTTTATTTTCTCATTATAACTTAAGAAAAATAAATGCCTTATAACCCGCTGTTAAATTAGTTTGAATTTCTCGAGATCGAGAAATCAAGGAAATCAATTATTCATGTACATGTAAATCTACGTCAATTGTACAGTTGAATTTTAGAAAAATTATCAATGTTCTCCAATATATCACTGTTTACATGTACAGTGTACATGTCCGCATAGTCGCATAAACAACAATGATCGATCAACAATACCATTACTGTATGGAATAAACAAGGGGCGGGGCTTACTGGCGGTGAGATTAAAGCGGGGTCCGCTTCACGCATCAGTGCGTAAAGCGGTCCCAGGAAGCGAACGCCGGGTTCGCTCTAGCGGACCCAGAGCTGACCCCGAGCGAACGCGGAGCGAACCCGGGGCGCACCCAAAATTTCTGAAAGCGAACCCGAAGCGGACCCCGAGCGAACCCGGGAAGCGAACGCGGGGTCCGCTCCGGGTTCGCTCTGGTGTTAGGTTGTGTCCGGTCGGTACTGTATATACCCTCCCGCTTTCCCTCTTTACTCCTTTGGATTCTGAAACATTGCATTTACCTTTAAATATAGCTATAATCGTATGTTATGCGATCAACATATCATCAATTTATTCCAAATAAGCTCAGATGAGCATTTTGGCCAATATGCTTCTTTATCTAATTTTTTTTGGCCCCCTAAAAATTTCAGTTTAAATCTACAGGAGTCATTTTTCTACGAGGGTCATTTTTCTTCACGTGGGTTCTGCAAATTGTAAGGGTGGTGACACTTTTTCTACGGGCAAAAGGGTCATTTTTCTACGTCGAATAATGACTGGGGGTCATTTTTCGCTGTCGAAAAATGACCCCCGGTCATTATTCGATGAGGGTCATTATTCGTCTTTACACTTGCAGATAATGGCAAGCCGGTAACACCTTTATTTCAATCTAGGTTTCAATGTTTTTTAAACATTTTTTAGAATTACAAATCAGTTTGAAACGAGTTCATTGACAAAATAAAATCATTTTGATGTAATATATTTTTAATTTACAAGTATATGCATAATTTATTATTTCAGAAATTGTATGCCGTACCAATAAAATTGCCTCTCCGCATACATCTGCTCAAGTCTGTAGCAGAAATTACGGCAAACTTGCTTCACACAATCCTGCAAACTTGCTGCAATGAAGCTCCATAAACAATGATTAAGTCGTTAAACAGGTCGCAGAGAATACTCGAAATCGGGTATTATCCGTGAAACTGCGTAAAATATTCGATATTAGGTTATCGTTGAATCCGCGAAAACGGGTATAGGAGGTGTAATCACTGTATACAAATTGCTAATCGAATATCTACTTGACTTGGATCACTAGCTATATTTGTTTGGGTCATTCAAAGTTTGTGTCTGTACATTTAGACAAAAAATGTGCTTTTATATACGTTTCTTACTGATAATGAAATTCCTTCAACCAATATGAGACTTCTTCTTGCTATATTTGAAGATGATCATTTTTTTGTTTCATCTACCCCTCCATAAACATCGATAGCACGCGTTTTCACGTATCTTATGGTCATTTTTCGACTAAACATCCTCTGGAATGGACTGTTGACATTATTTCAAAACATTTACTGAAATTGTTAATATGAATCTTTATCAAACGTAAACTATCAAATTCGACCCCAAGGTCTTCTTTATAACCTAGCAATTACATCAAATAGCACCTACCCAACTTTTCCAGAGCTATATTATGTTTGGGTAGAAAATATCCAGAAAGCTATCTTAGTTGTCATGACAGCTATACTTTTTTCGAGTATACATATAGCATTTAAGCCTAGTGCAATAAGTACTGTACAATATTTTCTTCCCCACACTCCTCTTGCATTCCAACAATGGCCCAGTCCGTAGGAGGTCCATGTGTCATATGCTCATCTTAAGCATTTTATGCTCAATCGGTGAGTGTGATACATATGCGTTTATATAAATTATAGAAAAAGTAGTGTGGCCTTCTTGGTAAGTTACTTAGGAGAGTACAAACACACAGGCACCTGACGTTCCTTATTTTTCTTTAAATAAAATATATTACAAGGTCCCTATTTATAACATTTTGAACCTTTTGTGACAGTATCTTTTTAATTTTTTAATGGAAGCAACTGTAATGACGTTCTTATTTTGTTAATTTATATATATAGTTCCATTTTTTCATTCCTGAATAAAGGATTTCTCAAGCATAAATTTCTTCGGGAAACGGGAGGGGGTTACATTGTTGTCCATAACACTAAAAGATCTCAACACAAAAATCATATTTTATGGTTGGGGATGGGGTTGGCTTAATTGGTGGACAAGCTACATTCTTCCATATATATTCTCATTTTACCTATCAACTTATGACAGTTATTCATAAAAAAAAACCAAAACAAAACATACCAAATTAAGAATTTTCATGTTGCTCACCAATTTACAAGTTATATTGTAAAATTTTAAAGATCGATTTCAACTCTTAGACTTTACATATACACATGGTTTTTGTAAATATTTACAAAAACTTAAGTTCTAGCCTTATCGTGTGAACACCCTTAATACACGTTTTTGGAGCCTTAATTATTAGTCTGACTTTAGAATAGAACACTGCTCTAATAGACTATTCCCCAATACAAGATATCAATCTATTTTCATAAAACTATACACGTTGGTTAGGTATATTGAAGAAAACACAAAGTGTATTCGAGAAAGATAACGATATTATCTACAAATACTTCAGCTAACCTCCTCTTCCTTTTTCAGAAGTGTGTATGCACTGGTCGGTAACAATATTTCAAACTCCTAACTAGTATTCTATTATTCCGTTTTATAAATAAATGCACATTATTTATGGTTCAAAAACACATGGAAATTTATGTAAATGTTGTTTATAATATTGTAAGTCTTGCCTTAGCGTGTGGGCATGAGAGCCGTACGTCCCGCAAGACGTAAGGTTTTAGACTTATAAGGTTAGCCTTACCGTGTGTACCGGCCTTAAAACAATGGGTCTGGGATTAGGTGCAATGGATGAGTAAGCATCCCCTGCTGACCTGTCGCCTACGCGTTAATTGTCACGATCGGGAATTTAACATCCCTAACTCAGATCAGTGGATATGAATTTTAAAATTTTTGTAGAGATATATCTGCTCATTTTCTGTTAACTTTCAATTACAAAGAAACGTGAACGTGACATACTTTTTATTTGACATATTAACCCCAGCCGTCATGAGGTTTGAATACTTAACTATGGAGGTCGTATACTATGGCTCGTACATGTATGAACTAAGGGGTTACAAAACTTGGAAAAATATGAGACACTAAATTATATAAGTTTTCCTTCGAGTCAGATACGAGACAGACGCATGAGATTTACTTGCACATCAGTCCTTCTTAGCTCCTGACGTATTGCTGGGCGAAATTTACATGCCGGTAGAATGATAAAAAAGGTAAAAATTCGTTATTTGAAAACCAATGTGTCCCTACGATTTGAATCTTACGCAGAAGAAATTGTACTTTGAATGAAGAATTTATCTATGAATTCATACAAACCAAATAATGTCTGATTTTAACATATTTTAATTAATTAAAAATTCCAATGACGAAAAATTTGACATCAAAATCAAAGAACAAAAATAATAAGAGATTACAAAAATCATACAAAAATTCGAATAAATCAGGAAGGTAGGCAGTTCTTCAGTCAGAACAATGCTGATAAAAATGTATTGAATAATAAAAGATAATCATTTGACACTGCACTTACAGAATGTGTTTCCGTATCATGTAAAAATCTAATTAGGTGCCAGTTGTACATGTACAGTGTACAGTGTAACTTTAAAATAATTTTAGAAATTAACATAAAGAAAAAGGTCAATTGACAATATTTTAGGTTATAGGTTCTGTTGTTGAGTTAGCTGACGCCTTTTCCTCAAAGATAACATCAATGCCGTTATCATAACGACAAGGAGAAGACCAGCAATGACCGAAATAACACTGACTGCAACAGAACTTGAACTTTCTGAGCTACTGTTTGAGTTCCCTAAAAAGATATAAGGTTTGTTAAAATAGCACATTTAATCTTTTATGCCTTTTTGTTTTACTTTAAAATTTTATTTTAAAGCTTTATGACCCTCTTGTGGGAGAGATAACTTCTATAAAGGGCTCTTTTTTTAATTTTGTCATATTTACGGTTCCCATGGCCATTTTCTTGATATCATAATATTTTATGCGAGATAAAGCAACAAATAATTTAACAAAAGATGACTTTATCATTAGTTCCTTGTGCCAAAGAATTATTTTGCAAATAACATCACACATGACAACTTTTTTTCATAAAAAACACAAAAACAACTCGACAGATATTTTGTAATGAAGTATGAACTATTTAATTTTATTTCTGAGAAAGTGTAACACCGCTTCATGCTATCAACTTTTTTTCACATTCACAAGACATTCGTTCTTGATGAAAATCAAATTTAGGATTTTTGTTTTAACGTAGAACCTATGTCGTATGACATCATAACTAGTGAATGTGTTTAGCCTGTGCTAGATCCATTATGACGTCATAATTAATTCAATGTCATTTCCCGTACTTTACAGCTTCAGTATAGAAATGGTAGAAAATACTGCATTTTGAAATTCAAAGAATTCAATTTAAAAAGATGCCGAATTAATCTTCATAATATTCGATTTATATATATTTTTAATTTAATGCATAATGACAATATATTTCACGAATTAGAGAAACCTGTAGGCACCTTTTATTTAATAGATCTTGACCTTAATTAAGTTGACAAATCCAAGACTATATTGTGTGATGAAATTGCCATGTATACAACAAACTGTAATGATGTAAATGGTATGTAACTATTTTGAAGGAAAGCAAAAATCTTTTTTTAAAATCGTCAGTTGCCAACTAAATAGTGTAATATCTTGATGAAATGTGTCTAAGTCAAAGATGTACGTGTAGATTGTGTGTACATTTTGTGATATCTATCATGAAATGGTGTGCATTTCTTTTCATAATTATTTGTTACTTAATATTCATATTCATTGAGTTTTATTACAATTTCTCTATTAATTATGATCTTTTGAATTAAAAAGTACAATTTTTTATAAACATTTTTAAGCTGAAAGTAACCCCGAACAGTCATTTAATAATAAAATCTGTGTAAGTGCAAAAAGGTCAAGAATATTAGTATCGGTAAATAACCTATCTCTCATTAGTTAGAGGGGAAAGGTATATATTTTAATCACTTTTTGTATCTATTTGGGTATGTTCTTTATTATATTAAAAATTGAAAACTTTGTGACAAACACTTCTGATATATATTTACAAATGTAGGGTGGAAAATTGATGGAAAATAAATAGAGTTCATTTTCCTATAGTTTTGAAAATATGGAGATATATTTTATGTCAATTGAATAAAAAAGAATTTATTCTTGGGAAATATTGTTTAATACTGTTCAATTAATAAACAATAAAAACAACGATGTTTAAAGAAGCAATTCTGGGAACTTGTTGTCTTCTTTGCATGACAAGTACCCCTAAAACGACTGAAATTGTGAAGTCGCAATATGCATTTATCATTCCATGTTTAACTGGCTGCACTACATTTAATAACAAGGGAACATGTCATGTGATTTTAACTGATTGATAAGCAAGTGCTAATTTATCATTATGAAAAGTTTGAAAATCTTGTGACAAAGACTTCTCCGACATAGGTTCTACCTTAAAACCGAATTTGGAACAGAGAGTCTTTTAATCTAGCTTCTCAAGGTTCAATAAATAGCAATGATTTTTAAATTTTATTATTAAATATCCTCCAATTTTTGCCACAGTTGTTTTCTATACTGTTATATCAAATAGAATTTTAGTTCTAACATATGGTTTTTATTTCATAATTAAAATCGATTTCACATGAGAACAAGTGTAGTTAATTTTACCATTTTTCATTCTGATTGCTTGGTTAACCTCCGTGGAATCAAATGGCCCATCGTTAATAACATTTCCACCGCCAATTCTTTTAAACAAATGGTGACACCTTTGTTCGCATTTTGCGGAATAATCATTGGACTTGCAGAACGTAGCATTACAATGGATATATAAGGAATCGTGATTCATAGAGTATTCGAAGTCTTGGAAATAAAATCTTGTCTCATGGATGGTCTGTGATAAAATCCGGGCATTAGGATCGATTACACATCTAAAAAATATTTTCAGAAGAATGCTTGTATAATACACAAAAAGCAATTCTGCAAAGTCTTCGATCAAAGAATGCGCTTTATTTCATCTTAACTACCGGTAAGTTTGTAATTCATGGTCTTAATCTCAAAAATAATTACATTGAATCGAAAGTCAGATTTTTTTTGTTAAACATATGATACAAATATTAGAAGGCCCTGTTGCAAAAGAAGCGGCGCTTCTAGCACGTGGATTGGCGGAATCAAGAGCCTGTGAATATAAGGAATAACTGTCAGCTTTTTTGATTTCATGACAATTAGCCATCAATTGGCTTGCGTGCATAGTTTTATGCAATAACGCCTTTATGCAAATTATCACGCAAAACAATCGACTGATCAGATCATGAAATCGAAAAATGAAACAGTGATTAATCGCAGTATATATTGCGTTTAAGGACAGATAACACTCGTACACACATTTTTTTCTTTGGAGGAGACTTCATATTATGTCACATGTTTAAAAAGTATGGATAATTCTTAAAATGTTTTCTTTGAAGACTTGGAAAATGAAATATTCTGCCTTTGAATTTTTTCTGAATTAATTGCAACGTTATTTTCCAGACTAACAGGTAAAAAAAATATATATCCAGTATTTCTTATGTTTACATCTGTATGATTACATGTAAATCCTTCAAAGTAAAATAAATTGTATTATAGGCCTAGGCATGTACTTGTATATACGATTGTATGCAAAACTGCTGGAACATCCTGTCACAATTGATGTCCGTATTTGATTTCCATATGTTTTTATCTGAATACTATTTAACTAATAATTTAAGCCCAAAATGTTTACCATACTTTTAAGCTTGTTTAGCAGGTTTTACCTGGCGATTTAAATCCCGTGAAATCAGATTGGGCGTAGCAACTGAAGAGAGCGGTCGAGATCTAAGACGGCTCATGTTTTCCCCTGTTTAGTTATATTTTATTAATATTTCATGACCAGAGGTCCACCTATTCTGGGTAAGTGTATTTTATTTATTATCGTTAACTGTATGATTTATTGACGGTTTTTTATTCCTGAAATGGCCACAGAACTTTGTTCTATAATTTCATTTGTAAGTTAGATTCAAAGTAGTATTTGCTCATGTAAAGTATATGTGTTATAAGTAAAAGCATAAGTGTATGAGTATATGTATAATGTAGACGTAGTGTTGTATGTATAAAGTATGGTGTATAGTATTCGTCTTAAAGTGGTTGTCTACAATAATACACTTAGTTTATGTGTGAACGTAAACGTTCTATAAAGTAAAGTAGTATGGAATGAAGTGAAGTAAAGTATAAGTACAGTGCAGTAAAATGCACCTAAGTAAAGTGTAATGCAGTAAAATGCACCTAAGTAAATGTACAGCAAAATGTACAAGTATGAGCAATTATAAGTATAATTATATTATGTCTGTATCTGACTTTGTTTTATTTGATAGGCCCCATTTATTTAGGCCAACTATTCACCAATGCTATGTATGCCATCCAGCAGTGAGTCATTGAGCCATGTCGCGTGTGTTTGTACATTTTTGTAAATAAAAACTATATTTTAACAAAAAGTCTATTGTGATTTTGGGGAAGCCGCCAGCCACCCTGTGACACATCCATTGTTCACAAAGTGGATGGCGGTGTGTATTTCTTTGTGTGGTTTATAGACCGATTAACGGCAATGATATTCATAAGAAAAAAGGAAATATTATTCAGTGGATGCAAATATTTAAAATTTGGATTCTGTAGCCGAGTTCTTACCCATTGCTTATTATAAAGTAACGTAAAGAAGGATCCGAGCTGTATGTTGGTGTTGTAAAACAGTCACTCAATTTCATCTTGACATTATAATCTCTAACATTAGTAGTTGCTTTAACGTAAACAGTATCGCCAACAGGTGAGCCATAAAGAGGCTTTATTTGCGTGAACGAAGAATCTGTGTAAAACTGTAGATGGACTTGGTGGTGTCCAGAACCATTCACGTGGATAGAAGAGGTCACATCATGACCGTGATTGAAATGGCCAGAGTTACCTTCGGACCGTGGTAAGTAACAATCAACATTTATTTGAAAACGATACTCCCGGACAATGAAATGATGATTCGGATCATGTAAGGCATAGATCAATTTATTGGTGTAGATAATATTGTCCAAGGACATCTGTAAAACATTACAGTTATTATAAGACAAGCTTTGAATATTTTCATATTTTTTTTTTAAAAATCAAAAACAAATTTAAAAGAAAAACGCTAAATGAAAACCTCTACGTTAAGTTAAACTGCATAAAATTATGATTTTGAAAAGATACACGTGCCTTCATAAAAGTATTACATCCTGTGTAATCAGGCTGAAAAATCAAGTAATTCCCATTGACTGTTCCGGTGCAACTATCTTGGCCTAGATAGACGTCATAGGGATCAAAATCCGAATATTGACCATGAAGTGGTGGAAGATACAATCTGATATTCCATGAATTATCTGTGCATGCTACAGAAACCGCATTTTCCGCTGAATTATAAAATCTTTCATTCAAAATTGTTAAAAAGTGGATAAATTATTGAAATAATACCAAAATTACACACGATCTAATGAAAATCTTAATGAGGCTCTATCTTCTTTCGATACAATGAAACGAAGTTAAAGACGATGACATTAGAAGGAAGTACTAGTATTCATATGCCTGGTTTTTCAAACTTTTTTTCCTAGAAACAGAAAAAAATATGTCATATATTTATTTTTACAGCAAAGGTATATCTTTTAATTTGAATTTCAAAGAAGTTTTTTTTTTAAAAAAATTAAAATGGTCAAATATTATTGAAGACATAAAATAATGCAAAAGTCCAGGTCTTCGTAAATGTTAATTCTATCACTTAATCAAGCAGCCTTTGCTTAAAATTGATGTCCCCTTAAAGGGTTGTATTAAATAGTTATCTGTAGACCATAACTTACTTGATGAAATGTCACAATTTTGTCCACTATATCCATTGAGGCAATTGCAGTAATATGTTGACCCATATTGGTAGCAAGTACCTCCATTTCGACAGGGTTGACTGTAACAAGGATCATATGATGTCTGATAAAGGTATTGGTTACCTGTAAGTAACAAAAAGAGGCAACTTTAATAAACTAATGAGATTTTACACTTGATAAATTTTTAGATTTTATTTAAAATCATTCTGATCAAAAATGCTGAAATTAATCAAACAAAGGCTTGTGCTAGAACAGTTTTAGATACTTTCAGTTTGTCAATCTTTTTAAAATTAAATGTTAGATCTGCGCACATATTGACTAAAATCTAATGGCATCCGGTAGAGTGTCACATCAAACTGTAAATTTTTTAACCAATCAAATACTCAAATGCAAGAATTATTGTATTTAATTTATTGGAATGAATAAGTCTAGAGTCTGAGTTGTTCCGTATTTGACATTTGACGTGACCTTCTGTGGATGCTGTTAGATGTTGTGTAGCGAGTATGCAAGAGGATATAACATGTTGTTTAATTAGATTGGGATTTTGTTAAACTTTATTTTTATATATTTTCAATAGGTTGAAGTAACTGACGAGCTGGTCAATTCAACTTGAATTTGAAGTGCAAGTGGGTCTTCAAAAATGTGGACCACTCAAGGACTTTTCTGTTGGTTGATGATGGACTACAACCTGAATATTTAACAAAGAAATCCACTTTGGTGCTTATTGGCTACTAATGATGTGAACTTGTGCATTTATTACACCAAGTACTTTTACATTTCCTTGATGATACTAGACTTGCATATACCGAATTCAGGTTAAGTTGATTGATTGCAGTTCTAAGTTCCTCTCGCAAGATTATTTCTTTCATGTATGAGACGTCATTAAATGCAGACATTTTCTCTGTCCTTCTGTTGTGACATGAGAAATCGTCGGACTTAGTTGTAAAAATATTTATGATGCAAAAGAAAAAAATGGCCAAGCCAATGTATGTTAATGTTGATAATAACATAAAATATTCTTTGATATCTAGTGTGAGTGTGTTTTGTTTTTTTTTCCAATATGAAAATTCAGGGGGAAAATGAGTTTTGGTTGAAAAGCTGGGCTAAATTGAATAATTTATAGTACAGTTTCTGTTGCGGAAACCTATGGTACACCATATGTATTCCAACAGTATACGCATACTGAAACCTTTAATTGCGTAAACCTCACGTTTCAGCAAGTTTCAGTTGCGGAAACCTATGGAACACCATATGTATTTCAATCATAAACGCATGCTGAAACCTTGCGTAAACCTCAAGTGTCAGCAAGTTTCAGTTGCGGAAACTATTTGGATTCGTGGAAACCTTTGGTTTCCGCACTGCGGAAACTTGATGAAACTTGAAGTTTCTGCACTGAAACTTTGCGGAAACTATTAGTAACCTTTAGTATCTGCAGAGTTTCAGCCATGCGGAAACTGTATTTTTCATCCAGTGAAATGTTGTCAGAACATTTTCTTAAAATGTTGCAAAAACATTTTCAATAATGTTTTAATCATGTGAATTTGTATGGTTTTTAAACGTTTTTAAAACATTTTAGTGAAATATTTCAGCAAATGTTTCCGAAACATTTTCTTAAAATTTTACAAAAACATTTTTCAACAATGTTTTAATCACGTGATTTTGTATGGTTTCTTAAATGTTTTTAAAACATTTTACAAAATATTTTAATAAATGTTATCAAAACATTGTTTTTAAATGTAACAAAAACATTTTCAAAAAATGTTTTATTCACGTTTAAATTGTTTGGTTTTTAAAACGTTTTCAAAACATTAAAGTCCAGGTTACAAAAGTATTTTTCCTGAATTTTTACTCTTTCTCATTAAATATTAAAAAAATAAATAAACACAAATTATATTTATTTTTTTAACCTTTAATACAAACCCATATTAAATATGTTAATCACATTTAAATTCCATTTTCGGTACAAGTTTTAATTTATTTTCTTTCAAGTCACCGGGTTTTTAAAGGTTGAAAACGGCGTCTAATCCATTCACTGAATTTTTAAAAAAGTACGGAATCACAGAAATCCAATGTTCACTGTATAGGTCGAACAGAGTGGCAGATCTATATAAGACTTAGTCAGAATCACATAAACTGAAAAGGCTGATAAGGAACCTGCCCCTCGGAAAGAGTAGCACAATCAGTAAAGATAAGGAAGATTGTGTTTGTATCAGTGTTCTACATCTAATGTATCTTAAAGATGATCAATGAAAATATACAAAAAATATTTTAAATAATTATATCAAATTTAAGCTATTTCCTCATTTGCATTGAAAAAAGCAGAAAAATAATTACTATGACAATATTATTGAAGAGTACTGTGGAATCATTTTTATTCGTGAGGATCAATTTTAGTGGGTAGCCAAAAATCTCCTAGTTCGTGGGGACGTAATTTCGCTGATAACAAGTTCTATTTCGTTTTCGTAACGTAAATACATAATAAAGCAAATGTTTGTTTGTAAGTTCGTGGGATATAAATTCGTGGGTCAGGGTTACCCACGAAAGCCACGAACATTGGTCCCCCATGAACAATGATGATTCCACAGTAATAGTATTTACGTACACCTTTGCCTTCACCCAAGGCGGGTCTTTTAAATGTGGGAATTTGAAAATACGGATGATGCAACCAACACCATGCTGTAAGGAACTTTAATTTTTAAATCAACATATTGTTTGATGATTAACATTTCACAAAGACATCGAATTCTTGAATCAAGGATATAATTGTGTTGCCTTAAGAATGAAATATTCAATTCAAATATGTATAACCTTAACGCTTTGTCATTGCTACTGACATACATTTGTACAAAGTTATTGATCATGCACTGGTAGTATAAAAGTTGTTTTTAAATGATCTTTTAAAGCCTATGATAAAGGAATAATTCTTACCATTCAAAGTTAATAAATCCCGAGGTTATTATTGTGGTTTATATGGTGCGAAGTCTTCTCATTCAAATTGGTACAGAGTAAGCGCGCACATCTTGTTTACCAGAATTCAAAATTTGGCCTAGATAAGCAGCAAACCACTATACTCTGTAACGCGCTGCCCAGCAGGAGAATTGCATAATAGGTTATCATGACACTGAAACTGACCAGTGTGCCAATCCCTATCTAATGCCTCAGAGTAAAATTCTGGGAGTGGATCACAGATTTGATGAAGAACATTTAAAAAAAAAATTTAAGAGTTTTATTTAATGCTTATGATTTTATATATTTAATCATATTTGAATTATTTTTGTTTGCCTATCCTTTCATTTATTGATTTTTTGATTTGTTTAATTAAAGGACTTTATAAAAATTATGTCTGTTTAATATAATCAATAAGCCAAACCTAGAAATCATTATAAAATACCGGAAAAAATCTTTCAATTAAAAAAGTTCTACAATTCCTCATTTTAACACTATTTTTTCTCTATATTCTTTTTTTTCTTCATGAACTAAATTTAGGAAAACCACAATCATGCATTTTTAAGAACATTTTGAAAATAACAGCAGTAATGAAAAATGAAGTCTTTCAAAAAAGAAAACACATTAAATTGAATGTTCTAAGATCATTCTCAAAACATACTCTTAAAGTTACTAAATGAATTAAATTGTGCCGCAATTACATAAATGTTTCAGAAACATTTTGAAAATGTTTCCAAAAAATGTTACAAAACTATAATTTAAATGTTTCAATTGTAGTGAAAATAATTATTTTAGTAAATGTTTTATATAAACATTTTCGCTGCCTAGGCCGAAAAATATCCGGAATTGAATGTTTCTAACTAACAGCGATATTAAGAATGTTTTAAAAATATTTTTAAAATGTTCCTTACAAATGTTTCAGAAACGTATATACAATGTTTCTGATTTACACAATAAGAATGTTTCATTTCATGTTTTAAAAACGTTTTTAAAAGGTTTTATAAGATCTTTTATATTTGGAAGCTATGAATACCCTTAAATGAATTAAGAATGTTTCAAAAACATCTTGACAAATGTTTTAGAAACGTATTTATGCAATGTTTCAGATTTATGGAAAAGGAATGTTTCATTTCATGTTTTTAGAACGTTTTTAAAACGTAATATAAAAATCTTTAGATATTTGAAAGCTAAACATACCTTTTGAAACATTTTTAAAACGTTTCAAAAATATTTTAGAAAAATGTTCCAAAAGGATTTAATCATAAGCTTCTTGAAAACATTTTTAAAATGTTTATAAAATGTTTTAATGAGAAGAGGAAATGTTTTAAAAACATTTTTAAAATGTTTAGTCTGAAATGTTTCGAAAAAACCTTTTTACAACACCAATAAAATGTTTTGAAAATGTTTTGTGCTACCTGGGCTGCTGGTTAATGGAGCTTGAACTAGATCCTTCTATCACTTATAAAGGAGGATCTTGACCGTCTTTGAAGAAACTGTGTGGTATTTATGTTTGTGGATTAATATTAACAATTCTTAGAAGACAATAGTTTAAGGATGGGGTTTTTTGCGTTTATGTTAACACAATAATGTGGCGAATTTTTAAACTCCAACTTTGATATCTATTGAAACAAAAATGATTATAATTTCAATTGTTCAATTTCTCTGATTCTGCATTATATGTTTATATGCATGATATTAGTGTTTTTTTCATACAGTCATTTATAATGTAAATAAATGGCATTTTTCAATTCACTTAATCTTAATTTTGTTTTTTCTTATCAAACAGAGTTAAACTATTGTCAGTGGGTTTACATAAATATTTAATTTACATCCTTAAAATTAATTTATGTAAAACATCTGACACGGCAGACCCATTCTAGCAATGATATATATTTGCCCCCACAAAAGTCAAATTTTGAAAACTTCCTGAAATGTGCTGAATTCAATAAATTGTATGAGAAATATAAATTAACAGAAAATATTATAATGTCAAAGTAGTGTATTCACAATTTTTGTTTTCATGACGCCACAAACTAGTCCGATTTTATATCCTTTTTCAGAAAGAGGACAAAATGGACAAAATTTCAACAATTTTAGCTTTCAAATTTATAGAGTGCAAGTTTGTTCAGGAACAATATTGACATATTTCATTGATATTATCATTCCACACATTATATCAAAATATTGGTCCTGAACACACAGGCGCTTGGTGACTTTTACTCAAAATATCGACGAAATACATGTATATACATTTTTCTGTAAAATTCATAAAAAACTGAAATTTACGTCATGTTTGTGACGGCATTACGTACATTTGGCGTCATTACATATAAAAATATATTCAGTGCTTTGAAGTCAGGATATACTTCCGTGTTTAAGGTAGGTCCCTACTCAGGAGATTTAATGGTTTAAAAGGAGTTTTTTTCTTTTGGAATCATTAGAATAATACTTTATCTAAATAAAAAGCATAAAAAATAAATAACTTTTCATGTTATTTTTCAAATTAGAGAGTTTTGATGACGTATACCCCCTTCTTTCACGACACTATTTCATCCACGCTCAATATATGGCTCATATCAAAAGCAATATAAAAGCAAAATTACTTTCAAATGTATTTTTTTTATTCATTAATATGTAGGAAATGCATAACCAGTCTCATATATGAATATTTATTTTATAATAATTTTTTGGGGGAATATGATATCAATTTGGTGCTCTAAAACTTTTAACAATATCGTCATTTTTACACATTTTTTCTTAAAGTAATGGATAAACACATTCTTTTTCATTTAAAATATTAGATTTATATCTGTTGCAACTAAAAAGCCAAAAAAAAAAAATTAGTACTTTTCAGGCTTTTTATTTTTCTACACCATCTAGATCATGTATACACCCTTGCCAATCAAATAAATTAAACTAAAAAAAACCAGTAACAAACATATTTAAAAGAAAAATCACACTCAAATACCATTTTCATGCATTATAAAACATAACAAGTAAATTTGTTTAAAAAAATCATTTAAATGCATTTTTTGACAACTCATCAATAATTAAATCATGTCCGTACATGTACAAATATGGCTAAACCAATGCAACCTTCTTCTTTATAGGCATGCACTCAAATACAAACAATTTAATACTGGTTTTACTTCAGTAATACCAGCACAGGATAAAGATAAAGTTATGTTACAACTTTAAACTTTATGCTTGCTGCTCAGTTCTACTAATGCACCCGTAAATCCCTTCTTCATTTGACTACTGTCGGATCTTTTACTCATATTGGGATCAACATTAACTTTTTCTCTTGTCATGGTAGTTGAGTCTTTGTCCATAATCACATTATCTACCTAAAAAATTTAATATGTTGTACAGCAAATAAAATTTTTATGTTTTGAATGATTTGATTGTACAATTAGTTTTTTAAAATTGTTGGATTGTTTTTTTTCTGGATGTACTTACCTTTCCCCCTACATTCTCAATCTTCTCCAACATCTCGCAGGCCATGGGAGGCTGAAGCTCCATAGCCTTCACCGATCCTGGTGAGTTCTTACAGGACTTGTGTTGCCTGGGAGGATTACCCTTTAATTTGGCAGCTGCACATACCATACTCCCCCCCCTTTACTAAAAAACGATTATTTTCTTCGATTTTTCTCCAACAGAGAGGCAAGTCCTGTAAAAATAAACTAAACTTATGATATCTGTATTCCAATATATAAGTTAGACACTGTCATCACAGACCACTGCAAAAATGTATTATCCTCTCCTATTTTGGCAGTGGTTGAACACGAACAGAATATAAACTGGCAGCTCATTAAAATATTGACTAATACGAGTAAAGCATAGTATGATGAACTTTGATGCATTCTTTCAATACCCAATCATAGTGAATGGAATATATATTTTGTAAACTGCTGATATCAATTGTTGATTTCAATTGCAATGGAAACAAAAATTGTAATTTACTGAATACGATGTTGCAATAGAGATAAATATTCAAGATTACAAACTTTATGGTGATCAAGCAGCCACGAGTAGGAGAGAGCTATATGCGGACTTTGGATCATGTCTTGAGACAATGGTTTGACACAAAAAAAGGGGTAATGTAAAACATTAATTATTCAAACATATTCATAAACTAAAGAAAATTGTTTTCGTAAAAGCAGAGGACCACCATTGTCCATGTGACAATTAGTCTCTATAATGTTAGGTGTTGATACTTGGTGCATTTACCTGTAAGACTATTATAAGCTCTCCCGGTACCCCTCTTCTGACAAGCACCATCAGATATAAACACCATACTTCCTTCACTCTTAAACAATAATATTTTTAATTAACGACATAATTTTAAAAAAAATAATTGCAAATGAAAATATAACTAGGTCATGTATTGCTAGAAAATGGCATACAACAATTACAATCTCATCTCCTCCTGCAGACTTTCATTACAAGTTTCCCCTGTCATTTGTCCAAATTATTGCCTGACCTCTCTTCCTCTATTCTTCAGAGTTATGTTGGGTATGTTTTAAGCAGCCAGGTGTGAATAAACATGTGTTTCACCAAATCGGCAAATCCTCCTTTTATTATTCCTGAAATGAGAAATTATAAACAAGTCAACACAGAAAGTGAATATATGACATGATTTTCCTTGTTTATTTTCTGTATGTGTGTTTTTAATTAGGTACACTTGTGTGCATATGTATATTTGAGAATAAAGGTGCTTTTAACAAAAAAGCAAGTCATATTTATCATGTTTGTATACTGACTATTACTGTTCTTAAAATAAAAATAACCCACATGATCAAATTTGAATATGTGAATAAACCATGTAATGAAATTCAGATTACCTGCTGCTAGTTTGGTATATACATCCCATGCATTTCTGCCATTTGAAGTCTAGTGTTTGCTTCCTGTTGCCACTTCAGTACTAGCCCACAGTCTGTAACTTTTCACTTGACAAGTAGTAGGGCTGTCCGCATAACTGACAACTGCTTAGACCATCCGCAAGAACCCCAAGCTCAACTACACGTCTGCCCACTCTCTACTGATTTATTTTCTCATCTTCCTAAACCGAATATGTCTTTTCTTCTCTAACAACATGAATATTCTCTCCGTCACAGCCATAACTCTATGATAATGATAACTGTAATCTAAGTCACTTACTGGCACACCATTTGTTTCGTCACATGTTATAAATCTGTTTTGTTTTTTCGATTGCTTCTTCCTTTATCTAATCCTTCATTTTTTTATAACCAGTGAGTCTTTAACAACCTGCCTTTAAACCCTGGCATCCCGGTAAACACGAACGTAATGTTAAAAGTGCCAACTGGAAATGCTGAGCGCTATATAATAACTAAACCGATAACGGTAATAACCCGGTAGAACTTGTAAAGACGGATTTGGTTTTAACATTTAACATTTAACATAATCATATCCGGTAAATTGTGATGACGCGTTTGAGTAGGGACCAACCTTAAGAACTTAATTAAATATATCTGCATGAAAGTTTGATTTGTGGGGCAAATTTTGGTTATTATCGAATAAAGTTCTTTGCTTCGCATCTGATTTTTTCAATGATATTTTGAGCTTGATTACAATACATTTTCTAAATATTTCATTTCATATTCATTTAATATTTACAGTGACCAGATAAAAGAGTAATACATGTAACAACTATGATATTAAAACTACTCACGGACACGGAATGTCCAATCTCTAGTATTCCAGAGAGCAGCTGATTCAGCACCACACCCTGAAGTACCCTTTGCAACCCCTATATGTATAAAAAGTAGTCAAAATGCACAGTCATATAATACAATTGATCCAACTAAAGATGTTGTAAATTCAAATCTTAATAATTAAAAGGTTAATTTTGGATTTTCTCACCTGGGTCCATTTTTATGTAGTAAAATTCTTTTTCCTGTAGTCTAAAATTTACAGGTATTTCTAATTTCCAGGGAAAAGAACTATCTGATGCAGCAGGATATGTCACTCTCCAATCTTGTGAAACATCGATTTTGGAGACTAAGGTGTTGTTTCGTGTGTAAACATAAAAGTATGTCGTACGTGTTGGACGCACAAACTACAATGTATTAAAAGAATTTATCATGAGTTATATATAAATCTCGTTGCTAAATATCATTGTCGAGCTAAAATGTATACAAAAGTCATTTTAATTGATATTTTAATGAATCTACGAACTTTTGATTTTTAAACTACAATATCATGACTCTCATACTTTACACAGGAAATACAATCCTAAATAAAAAGTAAAAAGAAACTAGAGAAATATCGTTGTCGAGACTTTTTAAAATACTTTGTGTGTAATAAAAAAATGACGTTACATAGTCAGTAATATTTGAAAGGACTTACCATTGTGTCATAATATATGGTGAATGAATTCAGTGTGGGGTAAACATCATGCGTTGGAGAAAGAGATACAATCTCTGGAGGGGCAACTGCGTGTAAAAATGTGACCATTATTTAATTATTTTAAGAGGACACATCAACATTTTGGAGATGATGTCTAATTTCAGAAAAAAAAGATAAAATATGAATGATTGTCAAACAAATATTAACCTTTGATATCTATACTTTGATTTTCTAAACTATTACCAGACAAGCTAAAACAAAAATACCAGTAGCCTCGTTTAAGGTCTTTATTCAATTTTGCAAAATATATGGTCGATCCAATAACCTTGTCAGCAAATACAGTTTATCCTTGTGTCAAATGCTGACTGAACTTTGTACTGAATTATTGTTCGGCCATTATTTACACACTGAATTAAAGCTGGATTTTCCTGTTATTTCTCGATCATTATAAGAACACACTCTGGGTGTCCAGGTTGGCAGGGTATGTTCACCACTTAATGGCACCTGATCCTGCATCTGATATTTTCGAGGTCCGTGTTTGCTCTGCTCCAATTTTATATTGTAAAAATGGACCTTTGATCTCGAATAATGTTATCTCCATATGTTTTATTTTATTTTATTATTTATGTTTTAACTCTTAAAGCTACATATTTGTTAAATGATATATAATATATAGTTTTATGATGACATGTATTAGCTAAGATTTGTAAATTTTCTTGAAAGAAAAGGAGTTTATACCCCCAACTTCCAAAAAGGTAAAGTGGGAAACTTGACTTGATGAGACAATCTAATGGAGATTTTATTTTGCAAGTGCATCATTATGCACAAAAGTGACAAAAATCGATTACTGATGAATGTTATTGCTACCAACTCATTCTTCATAAAATCAAGCTGTCTGAAAATAGTGTTTGTACTATGTAATATGTAATATTGAAAGAGAGACAATAATGCACTTGTTTTATGATTGTGTATATGTGATTGAATTTTGGAATGTTTAGTGTCATTGAAAAGATTACAAACTAACAAAAAGAATTATTTTACTTTGTAATATAGAAAGAAATTGCTCAGAAAATTTTCTTTTATAAGTTGCAAAAGAGTCCATTTACTATTCAAGATCAGAAGACAGAAAGACATTATGTATTGATGCAGTAAGGTTATTCAAGTATTACAGAAAAATAGAAAATTATTTTTTTCAATGCAAGACAAAAAAACTCATTCAATGGGTCCTGTATGGTGATATGTACAAGTGATGAGTAATAAAAATTATGTTTTCTTATATCTACACATTTTGGTACATCTGTTTTGTTTTTGGATTATGTTGTATGATTAATTGTTATATGTTTACGTTTAATGTATATATTTATTATTAAACTTTAGAAAGTGTATAGTGTGTGTGTGAGTGTGTGTGTGTGTGATTGTGTTGGTGTTATGTTGGTGAGTGCGTGAACTTTGTTTGCTATGTGTTTTGATATGTAAAAAAAGCTTCAGAACATAGCATTAAAAAGATTAGTAAATATTCTTGAATATGATATAATAGATACTGGATTAATGACATTAAATTAAACAATCTCTCTCCCGATCATATACTTTGCTATCAAAACACTATATGTTAAAGAAATATAATGATGTTAAATGTACTTAGCTTTTTCAAAACCTTACCTCCCACGAGCAACTCTATACAAATTCTTTCTGAAACCAATCTGTAAAGAAAAACTGCATTGATTATCTTAGATACAAAATGTTTCTTACAATCTCACTTTTGAGGTCTCAAAAACTTTTCTGAAATTAATATAAAAAAATAACTAATTTATTTTATTTTCTTAAAAAGTAAACTATTATTAATGTAGAAGACATGCCCATCAGTGTCACTTGCGGTATAACAGAAAGGATGTTCTCCAGCTTGATTGGCTTTCGGAGTCCACGTGACATTTACGTACCATTCCTCTCCTGAGTTATCATACCGACTAAGATTGGACTTCTTAAAACCAGTAGGAGACACTGTGTTAATCTCGCTGATGCTATGACAAAAAAATCATCGAAATCTTAAAACAATTTAGAGTTAGTTACTGAGGACCAGGGTATTTTTTTTTTTTATATTTTTAAGTTGACGCGCACTTAAATTATTTTTGATTTTTAATGTAAATGGAAAAAGATATAGATCTTGTGGTTGTATTTTTTAAAATGAAAGCCAAGATAACCAACATATATCAATCTCAAAAGTCCATAGGAATAAATACATTTGGGGCCGATCTCTCAAACTTCAACAGTTTTACTATAAAAAAATAAGTGTCATGGGGGAGTAAGCATCGTCTGTCGACAAGTCACACCCACTACATGTATGGGTTCCATGTCACAGAGGGATGAAGCAGATTCATTGAAGAAAATAAATGCCTATCTCTGGGTATTAACTCGTCAGTCAAAACTAACAATTTATTGTATTTACTCGCAAGATCACTGAATCAACCATAGAAAAGCATACTGTTATTTCGTTCACTTCATCTTAACTCTTTTGTAGGTGACAATAGAAAAAAATGGAAGAGGATGACAAAAAAGTCATCTGTTGAGTATTTTGAAACAATGTCATATATCGAATATAATATAATTTTCTGTACAACGCTGTCATACCTTTCATTTTGACTCGCTTTTGCAATAATTTTCTCACTCCATGTTGAAGGATAAGGCACTCCCACGCACGCACCATCTTGTCTTGTAGGTAGTAAAAACACAGGTCTATTTTTACATTTTTTAGACGACTGAAAAACGTTCACTAAAAATTGGAGAGGTATACTGCTAAGTGATGTTGTTGAATTTTCGGATGCAAAATCCTCTATTTGTATTGCAACTGCATACCATCCAATTTGATAGATTGCTGAGTAGCGAATCTCGCAGTTCTGAAAATTAATATGAATTTCCTGCTAAACTGGTTACCAACAATATATTTCGTAAAAGAATAAATTAAACAAAGTAACTGTGAATTGAATATACTCCCAATTGTACAGACAGATAAATAATGTGTAAGTTATTATAAGGGATTCGTGATGAAATAAGACTTTCTTCTATTTGAATTCTCTTACCTCGTTTAATGAAGCATGTTTAAAAGTAGAACAAACGCCACCGCATTCATTGTATTCAGATTTAGCCCACCTGCATTTAATAACATCATTATCTTTGTCGAAGACTACAACATAAAGAATTAAACTTATGATAAACATGTACTTTTAAAAGTTATCAAATATGTGAAGGGATGACGAAAAAGAAAACCACTGACCAGGTATCGTGATATTGTGATCACACCCATGTTGTAGTCGAACAATAGCAGGCATAGCCGAAGTTGGGGATGTGTTGATCAAACCTGTATCGGCTCGTACACTAAGGTTCACTTTTGTACGCATTTCCCAATTCCCGCCACCATAAACAAGTGATATCCAAGCGTTCCCAGTAAAACTAAGTCAAAAAATTAAACATGTATTTGAAATTTTTATGAGTGATTGGACTGTTTTCTGTTTAACTCTTAGTCCAAAAAATCTATCATTTTAGTTAGCATATATGTCTTATACTATTGATTTTATGAAGAGACTTACTTTTACATTCGACAGCTAACTTTTTACATTTTATTAATGGAGCAAGTTACTGTTTCAACTGTAAAAGTCAGTCGTCGATTGTAAAAGTAAGTCTCTTCAAAAATCTCCAAAAGCACGCATTCGTGATTTAAATTATACATGTGGTTGATAGGACTCCTGAGAAAAATGTAAACTTTGTCCACAGGAAGTGTTTTATCAATAAAACTTCCAATTTTGACAAAAATCATCGTATGATTTTAATTTATCGAATTTTTTTTTCTTTTTTTTTTTGGAAAATTTTTAATTCACAAAGTGAAAATGCGCAAAAAATTATTTTGAATCAATGTATCCCTACTGACTACAACGAATGTAATCCACATCCCCTTATTTCGTTTGTATGAGAAAATATCAAGCCTAATTAACATTTAAGTCTATTGTGCAATATTCGCTTATCAGTTTTGTACAATGCAAAAAAGTCTATTCACTTTAAACTGCATTTGTTTCTTTGGTTTCTCTTTGGCAACATTGGTTTCTCACATTATTGTAACTAACCATGGTTATACAAATAGCCTATTAAAAAATCGAGAGGGACGTAATACATGTATCAGTAATGAGATAATGAGATTTTTGTCCATCACAAAGAATTTCGATTCGAAATAATCATGAAGTCTATAAGAATAAAATGACTAAAATCTTTTTAAAACAAATCGTTCTTGGATGATCTAATATTTGGATGATCTAATATTTGTCCAGCATTTAAAGTACATGCATTTATCATATTATTAATTAGTTGAAGTTTGAGGAAAATATATTTACCCAAAGTAAGTAATTGAATTTCCAAAATTATATAGAAAGGTTCTTTCTCCTTGCGTCCAGTCTTCCTGTATGCTGTAGTCAGTACAGACAAAAGACGTATTTGTCATGGTGACATCAGTGCTACTCCAGATATAATGTTGACATCCAAAACATGAAATGGATCCCATATATGCTATCAACCCTCCCTGGTTTATTGTGGATTGATCACAGTATGTAGCTGAAGAATACGACCTTCTCCATGCCATGCGGAAGGTAATAGACACCTGAAATAAAGACAAAAGCTCGCTTTACATAAAAGTGAATTATTCTATACTCCTTGCTGCTGATATTTCATGTTTATAATATAATCATTATGATTTATACACTAATCTATTTATTTCAATTTAAAATATTATGTCATACGTAGGAAATTATTGTATGCCGTAATTCAGATGAGTTTCTTGTTATGACTGTTTATCCCGAATGTTCTACTAACTTTCTAGCTACAATGGCTTATTATCGTGTGAAACAAAAATTCCTTTTTACATGTTTTATGGACTGTTTACAAATTTATGCCAAAGATTTTTGTGTTTCACGGGGGGGGGGGGGGGGGATATGTATATAGACCCCCCAAAAAAGAAAAAAAATGCTGATCTTTCACCAATTTAAAAGCTATTTACAACTAAATAATTGTATTTTATTGCTTTTTATATGTTTTATTTATTTGCGTATAACATAAGAAAAGATATGAGATACATTTTATGATATTTAAGACTATTTCAAAATATGGTGATTCTTGAAAGTTCGATTTCACTAGAAAATATCGTCTATCCCCCTTTTTTCAAGAGCTGGAATTAATGATAATTTACTATCTAGCGTTGGAATTAAAATGATTAATCATTTACCATAGAACTGTTCTTTGTATTAAAGAAAGATTTAATGGCCAAATTGCCATTAAAATTGAATTAAATGGGTGCAACATGTAGGCGGGAATCAAGAGTTAGAGTTCGTAGTTCTTACTTATCTAAACATCTTCGTTTGTAGATTTTATTAACTGAACAGTATTAAGAAATATTATTCAAAGAATAAATTCTCTTTTTTAATTGACATAAAAGATAAGACATCATTCTTAAAAATAAAGTCCAATTTCCTATATTTTGTTTGTCAATTTTCCACCCTAAATTTGTAAATATTATGAAGAAGTATTTGTCAGTGCTTTTCCGATCTTTAATATGATGAAAAACATAGCCAAATGATTACAAAAAGTAATCAAAATATAAACTTTTGACGGAACTAATGAGAAATAGGCTTTTTTACGAATGCTTATTCACTTTACCTTTTTACACTTACTCAGAATTCAATTATTAATGACTGTTTGGTACTTCTTTCAGGCTTACGTTGTGAATGTTTATCAAAAATTGTATTTTGTTTACGTAAAAGATCATATTTGATAGAAAATATGTTTTCAAACAATAACCATTTAAATATATATGAACTAAAGTATTGTGAGCAATGAGCTCACTAAATGATACCCCACCTCCATATAGTTATAATTGCAAAGTCCATGTTTTGCTGTGGTCGGGAAATCCAAAATATGTGTCGGATCAAAAAGGAAAAAGATTCTTCAAAGTTTTATTAGATTTTACTCTGTGGTATAAGAGTAGTTGTGGATAAGATATGGGTACACCAAAGCGTAACAGACAGATGGACGGAGGGACGGACGGACATGTCGAATACTATATACCCTCCAACGTAGTAACAGTCAACAGTGCTTGACGACGAGTGATATTTCAAAAAATAGCGACAGCGCAGAATTTATGCGCGCACGGTTCACTGTTATATGTATTTGTATAAAAGATTCAGTATAATATAACAAAGATTGCATTAAGTTGAGTGTAACAATGAAAATTTTCACCACAAAGAAAACCTTTGTCAACTGAGGCGCTATATAATATCTTTCAAACTGTAAATGTAGGTTTACCTTATGCATTTAATGATTCTGCATAAACAGCAGTAGATAGATTTACGTATTATTCTATGTTAAAATACATTTATTGATATGTAATAGCATCATTCTCAGCATGACATATATGGAGATAAACAGTATTTAGGCTCAAAAGTTCATTAAACAAAAGCAATTAGAGCAGAGCAAAGACGGACTTCCAAAACGTCAGAGATCAGGTGCAATGGAGGAGTGAGCATTCCCTGCCGACCAGTCACAGTCGCCGTGGGCTCCTTGTCATGATTGGGAAATAGCAGAAAAATCTGTCGACAATTCAACGTGTATTTAAAGGCTTTACAATCACTATGCAAAACGTCAATCAGCATTTGACTTAATGATAAATTGTATTTGCTGACAAAGTCATTGTATCGACCTTTCGAACTAACGAAATGATGAGTTTAAGCAAGAATTATTGATATTTTTGTTCATCAACCTGTTTTTCAATATTTTACCTCGTTTTAGAAATTATTCATACGTAGGTGATGGATGTACATGTATATATTGCTGCACAAGCAAAGGAAGTTGACGATTGAAAATTCAAACTCATTACGTATCATACAGCTTGTTTGTTAGATTACAGTAAAGTAAAATATCCAAATTTGAGACAGTCTCTTTGGAATCTTTTATTTTAAGCTCAACGAAATATATAGTATCGTTATAAAAATGGAAATAACCATTGTTAAATGGAAATACGTCGTCTGTAGATAAATTTCTAGTTGAGGATAATTTTTTTTCTTCTTTTTATGTGTAAGAGTTTGGGCAAAGTCTGCTTCATATGTACACAAAAAAGCTCTGCTTATAACAATTGGTACCCATGGGAATTCCAAAATATTGTTGGATGACCTGGTCTCCAAAAGCCACATTAGATATTGTCAATCATAAACTAAAGCATTATCAACTTCAGTGTATTTGTATGTACAATCGAATTTCTTTGACAAATTAATTTTGCAATTGACCAATGACGAGGTAAGTGAATTCAAGAGTTTCATATTATTCATATTATTGAAAAACAACTTAGTTTGATATCAACAAGCCTGTACTTTATCTTATCATGTTGAATGATTGAATATAAAGTTGAACAGTCAAAAAGTTTTATGCTGTTGATTTTATTAAATATTTCTATTAGAAACGACATGAAATCTAATTAATCCTTTTTTTGAGAAACTAAACTGTTGCTTACTTTTTCGTAGTTTAGTCAAAATGAACAACAGCTAATCAGTGTTATCAATGTTCACTTCAGTAAGTTATGTACAGAATGTTGGTTATCTTGACACAGAAAGAAAATATTGTCTACTCATGATCAGTGTACGATTTAAAAAAAAAACTACGAAAAAAAGTGAAATCCCATTACGTTCCTAAACAATTATTTTACTTACAGAGAAAAATAAAAGTGACTCCAAAATATCGAGAACATTAAGAAGTACCTTAGAATATTATATTATTTTTATTATTTATTCCAAGCTCTCTGATTAGCTCAGACTTGATCACATGATTAAGTATATCACTGCATAAAGACTTAAGTTACTATTTTTTTTAAATCTAAAATGCCTATTGACTTGATGTTGGAGATAAGTTTCTATTAAGCAAATATAAAAATGATTTCAAAATTATACATATTGTTAATTTATCATAAGACGTGATATCTCTGAAATTTTTTTTACCCCAACTTGTATTAAATATTTTTTCATGTTCCGTAATTGATGAGACGTAACAATGTCATGAATCATTGAATAAAGATCTACTTTATATTAAAGCATATTGGATATGTTTGTCAAAAGCTGATAAGAAGACATAATCAAATACCCCCATCATTATAAGGGAAACTCATTAACATTCAACATCTGAATTTATTTTGATCTATAGTCTGAAAAAGTAATATAACAATTGTAGTCCTTTAATTCGGTCAATCCATAGATATATCGACTTCACAGAAAAGCATGTTGACCTCGCACTTCGTGCTCGGTCGATATGTCTTTCTGTGAAGCCTATATTATCTATGGATCGACCTCGTCAAAGGCCTATATTTATATATTGTTGCATGGAAATGGAGTTTTCGTTCGACAATCTTAACCTATGTTCAAATCTCAACCATTGACTGTGCTAGAGGTCAAAATGCGTGTTGTCGGACCCAAGAACCAAGGAGGCAAAAAGTTTGGTTCAAGGGTTGACACAATGTATTTTGCCCGAGAACACAATCAATATGTGTTTCGTTATGCGTATTTTTTTTTATAATTCGTTTTGTCATTTGTCTTGAAATGTCTTCTGTGATGCATCTTGAGATTAAATTCGACCAATTCCGTGACTGTCGAACACCAATGAATGCAGTTGAAATTTTCCTCCGCCCATCGTGTGACGTAACCGTTCCTACATCTTATTGACGGGTTCAACATATCACTCGGTGATCAAATATCATTTTTTATAATGGCGAAGTATGACATTAGAAACATGTTTTTTTCATATAAATTCGTATAAGAATTCATTTTTAAAGTTATATCATTTTGTCGACGCCACACGAAAGTCAGCAAGATTCTATATTTGGTAAGGATCAACCAAAAAAAAAAACCCACCAACATTACATTAATCCCGGTTCTTATACAAATGCTATAACACCTCTAATATAAAATATCTTAAGATAAAATCCTTTTTTTTAATTATCGACTGTCTATTACAAGTTTAATACTTTTTTAAATGAATGTTCAAATGTTCGATTGGAGCATTGCAATACTTATACGTAAATATACCCAAAATTACCTGAGATCCAGTTCCAGTATTCGTCGGCTTCCACATGAAAATGCCACCACGAAAGTGACTACAGTCAGCATAGTGGGTAAAACTAGAAAAAATTGTAAGAGCTCCATAAAATTGAAGTAACCATTCGGGTTTCATAGTTATGCAATGATAATAGGATAGATAGTGGACTTTTCGTGGAAAAAAATATTTATCATCTGTGAACAGTTGCTTAAACGACATTATACTGATAACGGTTAAACATCCCAAGAGCTGAAATTTGAATATTTAGGTTATCTGTTCAAGGATAAAAATTTTCAAAAAAATAATTTATTTCACAAATGAGTCAACTATCATAATATGTCATCTTATTGTGATAATCAAGTTTCAAGTAATTTTTGTCGAATATATTCTCTATAAAATATCTCTTTCTTATTTTGCGATAGTGTCACAATCAATATTGAATTGTAATTGTATTTACATTATGATTATTTTTCTTTTAATTTATTTGCCCTTTGCTGGACATCTTTTTATTGTTACCTTTATTGAATCTCAAGTTAGGTTTGCAAACATTGGTCAGTTACGACCTAATGTATTAGGAGGTATTCAAATCGCTGCATAGCTGACCACGTACATGTAGCCGGGGTCCACGTTTTCATAGATTTTACATGCTTGAGGTACTACAATCCAAGATGTGTAGATAAGTAGGTTTTCAATTGTAACCATTTCTCTATTAGGGGTTCCAGAGATATTCCAGACATATTTCAGTCGTATTCACGCTACATTCATGCCATTTTGTATTGACACGTAGCACCAGCGTCTCCTGAACTTGAAACCCACTGGGTGCCAGTTGACGGGAGTCTGTCGTAAAATGGGAAGTGTCAGGACGCGGTCGCGTGGTGCACTGGGATGGATATAGACAATCTAGAGACTTAGAGTGATATTTATTGTAGATAATTTTAATATAAATATGTTGTAAATATTGTTTTCTAAAAATAAAAAAAATGTAAATAGAAGAAAAAAAATCTTGTTGTGTCTGACTGAACAGAGCAGGAGGGCTGTCATGACAGATAGTCTCATATAATAGGGAACGCATCTACTTAAAATGTTTCTTTAGATTGTACCATTTAGGTAATTCCTATGATGTACTGTACAGATATATAAAAAATTACCACCTTTATTCCTATAATTTTACTTTTTTTTTAATTGTTCGAATCCTTTTTTTTTCATTTTGTTGTCCCTATGTCTATTTTTATTGATATTATGGATTTAAAGAAACAATAAACACTCCTATTAAACCCATTTTTAAGATTTGATTACAATGTTGATACTGCCTTAACAAAGATAATACAATCCAGCTAACGATGATGATGACCGGAGCTACGCAACAGGACGTTGCAACAGCATTTAATGTACATCAATCGGCTTTCTAGTGGTAGAACAAACGTCTCCACAAGCTAGGAACACGGATGACAGCTAGACCAAGAACTGGCCGTTAACGGATTACCAGACCCAGACAGGATCGTCAGATCCACCTTCAGCAATCGATTTAGATTTCCAATTATTTGGTGCACAAGCTGCTGTTTCAATTGCTGGACGGGGAAATCAGCATAAAAGTGCACAAATTGTTCGCAAAAGATCGAGAAGAGCTGGTATTTGTCCACGACATCTGTAAATTGGAAATCCACTGAGACATTGCAAAAGACATAAGGATTGGTTATAATGCCCCTTGGTTTTTGGGGCAATAAAATGACATCAGCTTAACTTTTCGATTCGCCACTATATATATATATATATATATATATATATATATATATATATATATATATATATATATATATATATATATATATATATATATACACACTCTAAAGTAATTAAAAAAAAATAAGGTTTAAACTAAAAACTTAGATTTTCATGTTTAATATGAAAATGCGTTTCTTTTTTTGTTCAGTATGTATATGGTTTGATGATTAAGTGCATCAATGGACTTTTCCTTTACGGGACAATTAACAATTGGCTGGAGTGAAAAGCACAGGCACTCTTTTAAAATCAATATAATAATAATAATAACACGAGGTATCTAACTTAAAAAGGATGATTTTCATATTCCTAAGAGATATCTCCCGCTGACGACGTATCGCGCTTTTTCCCCACTTTGTCCTTTGTAAGTTACATGTAAATATTTTTAATCGTCAAACGTTATCTGGCAAAATCATTCAGCATATATACATGTACTGACAGAGTGGAACAACATAAAACATAATAAACATGTTTTTGATCTGCTCCTAATTTGTATTGTTTTATGGACTTTGGGCTTGAATATTGTTTGTTATCTCCATAATTTTATTTAATACTGATTTAATTTCAAAGACCAGCAGAGGAAAGAGTCACTGTGTCTTATGCCGGCTTACCCCGGATATACCTTACAAAGAGGAATTATAACTTTTTGTTAATGTGAAATTCGTCTATTAATCTCATTAGCCCTCCCCAGAAACGCACTAATTTACACTGCACTGGCAAACTGCTTATTACAATTGTATTTTGCAGACATCTATCTACAATTATATATAGCATTCGTGTCGTTGTTTTCTTTTATCTCTGTACACAGCGTCAAAGTTTCTATATCTTACCTGCAAAATTAAGATAGGCATGTTGTGTAATTGGTGTGTTGCAAGCTTTTTATTTTGATGGGTCAAGATATTTTGGCTGCTTCGAACAGCGGATAATTGTAAACATGGCAAACACTGCCGGTGTAAAGACGAATAATGACCCCCATCGAATAATGACCGGGGGTCATTTTTCAACGACAAAAAATGACCCCCTACCCGTAGAAAAAAAATCATTTTTTGTAGAAAAAGTGTCCCAGGGGTCATTATTTTATATGTTAGTCCTATAAAAATTGACCTCCATTGAAAAATGACCCCCTTTAAAGTGAAAAGAGATTCTTTAATTGTCAAGCAAATAAAATTTCTTTTTAATATACCTCCTTATAGTTTTTGCTTAAATAATGATATTCCACTTGTTTTTAGAAATCAAACCATGCAACAATCAGGTTCCAATACTCTTTAATAGAAAAATAAATTTTTCCTTCATTTCAGCTTTAGCTTGTATAAGTTTGGCAAATCCTATTTGACAATGAAAGAGGAGGAAATATATTTACCCCCCCCCCCCCAAAAAAAAAAAAATTACGTTAAATCAAAAAAAAAAAAAAAAAAAAAAAAAAAATGAAAAGCAAAAATAAAGATAAAAGTCTATACCTTTCAATAATGCTGAAATAGGCTCTAGATAAAATATAAAAATGAAGTTAAGCCTTATCATAATTTATTTCGCCATGATTAAAGCATACTTGAAATGTTGGTGGGGGTATTCTTGAAAGTATTGTGGCAAGGTAATAGTTGAAAATTAGTAGAATAGTAAATTATTTCAAGCTTATTTTTAGTCTTTCCTTATAGAAAAATAAAGGTAGGGTAGTTTTTATGCCCCCGTAAACGAAATTTCGGGGGTATATAGTTTTTGTCGTGTCCGTCTGTCTGTCTGTCTGTCTCTCTGTCTTTCTGTTTGCCTGTTTGTCCGCAAAAACTTTAACCTTGCCCATAACTTTTGATTTAGTAGAGCTACGACTTTCATATTTCATATGTGTATTCCTTGTGACAAGACCTTTCTTTGACCTTTACGTTGGTGTTTCTCCCATTTCTCAAAAAGATTCCAAATTTTTAATTTACTTTGGCTATAACTTTTAAACGGTAGATACTAGTACCCTCATACTTCACAAATGTAATCCTTGTTACATTAAACCTTTCTTAAGAAACCATCAACTTTGACCCTTTGACCTTTAAGTTTGACCTACCTTTCATACACTTATCCTTAGCCATTAATTTTGAACAAGTGGTGCTAGGGCTTTTCTATTTTGCAATTGTATTTCTTGTGAGAAGACCCTACTGTGGGTACCATTATATTTAAATTGCATTTAAGAAAAGTTTAGTCTTCGCTATGTTGCCATACAGGGGCATAGCTGTTTCACAAACACATCTTTTTATATATAAGAGGAGTTGCGGATAACAGATGGATACCCCAAAGCGTAACAGACGGACGGACGGACATCACTATATACCCTCCCGCTTTTCAAGCGGAGGATATAATAATATATGATACTGCTGATTTTTTCCGTCAGTATGATGATCTCCACCATCGATAAACAATGTTTACCTAACCCTTTATGCTCGATAAATCTTTACTTCTTTGGATTCTGAAACATTGCATTGACCTTAAAATATAGCTATAATCGTATGTTATGCGATCAACATATCATCAATTTATTCCAAATAAGCTCAGATGAGCATTTTGGCCAATATGCTTCTTTATCTAATTTTTTTTGGCCCCCTAAAAATTTCAGCTTTAATCAACAAGGAGTCATTTTTCTACGGGGGTCATTTTTCTTCACGTGGGTTCTGCAAATTTCTAGGGTGGTGACACTTTTTCTACGGGCAAAATGGTCATTTTTCTATGTCGAATAATGACCGGGGGTCATTTTTCGCTGTCGAAAAATGACCCCCGGTCATTATTCGATGAGGGTCATTATTCGTCTTTACACCGGCAGATAATGGCAAGCCGGTAACACCTTTATTTCAATCTAGGTTTCAATGTTTTTTAAACTTTTTTTAGAATTACAAATCAATTTGAAACGAGTTCATTGACAAAATAAAATCATTTTGATGTAATATATTTTTAATTTACAAGTATATGTATAATTTATTATTTCAGAAATTGAATGCCGTACCAATAATATTGCCTCTCCGCATACATCTGCTGCAAGTCTGTAGCAGAAATTACGGCAAACTTGTTTCAGACAATCCTGCAAACTTGCTGCAATGAAGCTAAATAAACCATGATTAAGTCGTTAAACAGGTCGCAGAGAATACTCGAAATCGGGTATTATCCGTTAAATTGCGTATAATACTCGATATTAGGGTATCGTTGAATCCTCGAAATCGGGTATAGGAGGTGTAATCAGTTAAAAAAAACTTAAACAATTGGATGGCGCATGTTGCCGAGTTAACTTTCAATTAGAATTAATCAAGATTAATGCGCTCGGGACAATAGATACCCGTGGATCTCAGTACATTTCATGGTCTGCACACAAAAAGGCGATCGATTTGCTTTATATTTTTCCTTATGTTGAAAGTATATGCATCTTCCTAATGTTCATTCCCAAAACAATAGAATTGTAAAGTATCAGAAATCGGGAATTTATAATAATTCCACATCAACACGACAAACATGAACAATTTGTAAATAAATCAAATTATACGGAAACACATTTCACACACAAGATATGATGCCATGTTTCAACAAGGGATTGTCCACCGTATCTAATTATGCGTCATTAATTACTTTCACATTCATCTTGTGCATAAAATCAAATTAATTAATGAATGTATGAATAATGTAAGGATAAAAATGCCTAAAATTTCGGTTAAAAGAACCCTCTTTCTCTTTTTTTTGAAAATCTTTTATTTTTTTAGTTTATCATTCATACATATTTGCAGAATATGTCTTCAACATTCAGCAGAGACATGCATTGATAGTTTCAGGAATACAGCTTATGAGAGAACATAACTGTTGATCGGTTATTTTCGCTAAGTCATCAATATTTTACCATGTCTTGGCGACTTCAAAGGGGGGTGGGTGGGCTAAAGGCTTCTTGACCACCTCTGACAAAAAAAAAAACCCTCGACTGTGTTCTACATGTGTCCAAGAGACCTCTCTTTGAATGTCACGGTCGGTTAAACTCGATCATATATTTTTAATTGTAGGGAAGATTTATTCATCAAATAAAAATCATATACATTGTAGGTAAACAAAAAGCAACCTGTTATTTTCTAACACATATGACACTACAAGTAACTAGAATTCATGTTTATTTTTAAACACATTTTTTTTATTATAGATGAGTCTTAGAAAAAATTATTGCCATGAGTAATAAGTATCATAGATAAAATAACTACATTGTAAAAGAAAACTGTGACATATTGTCTAGAACCAATCAGATAGTGCGTTGTATTAGCATATAATGAGGTATAAGATAACGATAAAAAATATTTAGAAGGAAAAGAGGTAAAATTTACCCTGTCTATCAAATAGTATAATAAAGAAAGGAAGTGGCCACGATTTTTATGAAATTTTTATGTCCGATGAGGAATTATATTCCGAAAAAGAAAAACATGAGTTTCCAAGGCAATTGAACACTCCATTATTTCAGTTTTTCATTAACATGTTCATAAAAAATATAAGAAATGTGAAAACTTGACTATTTAATTCATATTTCATTATGACTGTACCTCGATCTATATTGAGAAATTCAATGTATTATAAGCTCATAGAAAAGATGTACACATTTGACATTTATTTATACCCCCCCCCCCAAAAAAAAAAAAAGAAAATCCTGTTCATATGACTTCTCGCTCTCAATTTTCACACAAATGCATAAAATAAAGGTAAAATAGCATATCTTGTATCGATTAAAATGCAACCAAAAAATTTACAGTTTCTTTGAATTAAAATTCCATGCTAAATTGACATAAACAAAGATATTCACCTCTAATTAGCTATTTTGTAACTGTTTTCCCGTGGGAATTTAATTTTATTTTATTTCCTTCTTTATAATTACGTTGGTATTCTATTATGGCAGAGATATACAATTATACTGTACTCTATAACTGTTAGGAATAATTTATATTTCACGTGTAAGGGACGCCATACATTTTTCAGTAAAAGTACATAACACGGCGTTAGCCGTTTAATTTCTTTAAAATTTCACGTTTTGTGAATAGTGCATTAATTAGAAAATTAAATATATGCAATAATTTAATGGGAAATAAAGACAAACGAAGTATGGTTATTTGTTTTTAGAAATTATATTGAAAAATAATAGCGCCATTGTGTCCTCTTTGTTACCCCAGCAGTGTTTGTCGTATGATTTCAAACTTATCTGACAACCGTATGAATTAGGTTTAATAAAAATAAATCCACAAGATACTGATGTTCAAGTAACAGTTACTGGCATAATGTGCCGTTGCTTTAGTCTTTAGTTTTTATAGAAAGTTGCACAGAATACCCGATTTCGCGGATTCAACGATACCCTAAAATCGAGTATTATACGCGATTTCACGGATAATACCCGATTTCGAGTATTCTCTCCGACCCGTTAAAAGCCTTTGTGTTTCCAACAAGTTTGCGGCTTTGAAGCTTACAGAAAACAGTTAATCATGCAAAAGAGTCTTGGTGATAGTCTGCTACAAATATTCCAATAAAATATATGGAAATGCTAGTAACGAACAGTGTTCAAGCTCAATAGTCAATAAAACATTACATTATTGGAGCAACTCTAACACATTAGAAAAAGGCTTAAGTGCGATGCAAAGAGGAGTGAGCAGTCAACCAGTCACACCCAAAATGTGCTCAATGTCATGATCGGGAAAATCCGTCTACAATTCAGTGAGTAAATAATTGTATTTACTGACAGGTCATCGTATAGAGCTAACAAAATGAGTACTTAAAACGAGACTGTTGATATCCATGTTTCATCAACCTATTTGTCAATAATTTACCTCATTTTAGACATTGTACTTCGATGAGCATGCTTTTACGTTGAAAAAGATACACCTTAGATGCAGATGATGAAGGTATATTGCTTTATAAGTAAGTGAAGTTGACCATTGACAAATAAATGATCACGTTTATTATAAAAATAAAACAAAACCATATCTTACCAGCCAGAGTTTGTGTGGGCAAATGTATCTACCTACTTCCAGAATAAAGCTTGTGTAATAATTTAAAATGATATGTATTCCTAAGAAATACTGAAATATGTACAAATGCAATTCAATTATTTCTAATGGCAAATTATGTATTGACATAAATACAATTTATAAATCATATGCTGGTTAGACTTGGCGTTTCTTGTGAACTTCCCGCAAACATTAACTTTTTCAAATTTAATGTTTCGGAGGTATATTGAAATATATTGAAATACAATGCCAAAAACCTATTGCAATGCGTTTCTTAATTACCGATATATTGTTAGATGACATATATTCGAGTGAGTCAGATTTGATAATATTATTTTCAACCTAGATAGAAGTAAACCAAATTTATATAACGTTTAAAAAGCAGTTTATCTAATAATAAAAAGAGATAATTGTTTTGTTTTTTTTTTGTTTTGAACATATTTTATTATATCATTTTTACAAAAGGATTGATTTCAAGTTCTTACAGCTTAAAAAAAATCTTTCCCTGTAATATATACAATAATTATAATTAGTGATTGCCACAAGAATTATTAACAATTGAAGGTGTAAATTTATACTTATACATATACATGATGTATACAAAATATTTCAAGTTAAGACACTTACTTATTCACTTAGTTCTTACAATGTGTTCATCTACATGTATAATGTTGCATGTAAATGATTACAGTGTAAACAGTACTTGGAAAAGAAAAAATATATAACAATAATGATAATAAATAATAAACATGATCAGAAGTAAAATTCTCACATCATAAATAATCAAACTTGTACAGATATGATTAAATGACAAAGAACAAAAGAAGAAAAGGGGATAAAAATCTACCTGAATCACGAAGAAATAATTGAAAGGCCTTTGAAAATCTTTAATTAGGTCGATTGAAATCAATTACGGAATATCATTCACAAATTAGGTATTTTTAGTGACCTTTCAATGAACAACCAGTTTACATGATGGATTGAAAAAGAGACACTGATATTTCTCTCTTTAAAATAAATAAAAAACGGTAAAATGAGATACTGAGTACAGTCATAATTTGTTTTCATTCACTTAATAATTAAAAAAAATACAGGTATAAGTTTACACATAGAACAAGGTTAATTAAAAGGATATTAATAAATGTTAATTCTTACTTTAGGTTTCAATTATACTTCCTTCCTCTGATAGTAATTTGTATCGGTATCTTTTGATTTTGTAATAAAATTTTAAATAAAAATCTGCATGAAACAATAAACTTTCCATTTAATAAAAGATATAAAATCATTGGCTAAGTTACGCACTTGTAACGTTAGCATTGATTGGATAACAGTATCTATTTGTTAAATGGTACATGCCGTGTTTTTTAAGTATTATAAACACGATTACGGTCACCATTGATTAAGTAAAATACACGAGGAACTATATCGTTAAATATATGAAGTTGAACTTTCTGTAAAACTATTTCAGAATTCTCAGGGTCCCTTATTAAAACAGATATTTTTTGACAGTGAGGCGGTTAACATTTCTTTGAGGGTAAAAAAGGAATGCTTTCAATAAGAAGTTAATCAGGAAAATACTTATTGATACTTTGAGGTAAGTCTTAAAGCCTATCTTAACAAACCAATTTTCTCATTTATATAGACGAATATTTAGTATCAATCTGTATATTACAGTATATATCTTCTTTTATTCGGTGTATGCATATTTTTGTTTTCATTTTTTAAATCATGTATCAGGAAGTGTTTATCTATGCAAAGATGGCCGAATGTTTATTCATTACCCAACATAAAAATACTATTAAGAAACTGTATTTGCATTACACCAGAATACTTTTTGCTTTACCTACAATGTATACATATCATACTCTTTATATTATATATCATATAGACAGTCCGAAACATGACGTGGAAACAAAGATATTTATAGATCTATGACACATATACGAGTATATGTGTATACTGTAAAATGTAGCCGACAGTATAAAGCAAAAGATAAATAATGAAAAAAAAATCCTGAATCATGAATGAGAAGTACCAAGCATGTACTCTTAAATGAGCATGTTAGTCGATGGTTATATAGTTATCATTTTTTAAACTATTATATTTAGGTCACCTTAGAGTAATCTCTAAGGAATTTCAAATGACTTAGTTACAAACCTATTAATGTAATCTGTTTATGATTTAACACTAGTGCGCATACGTTCATGTGTTCCCAGTCCAATACGGGTATTTTTCTCTAGTCTAGATTCAAATTGTTTACTAGGTTAATTAGATTGGTTGGTGTCTGGTCATATAATCATGAATCCATTACATTTGATAAACGAAAAAAGTAACGTTGCAATCTAATCTTCTTGAGTGATTTTAAATATATCTGCATGAGGTTTTTATGTCTGCTGTTTTTTAATCTTAACTTGTTTTGGAGAGGTTTTCAATCTAAGTTTTAATACAATTTAAATATATACTGATACTAGTATTCATAATACCCATTGCTTTCGCCCGAAGTAATTATAAGGCGTGAAAGTTATATGTCTGCTGTTTTAGTATGAATTTAATTTAATTTTGAAGGATAGCAAAAAAAGTTTTCGTTATCAATTGTCGATTTTAGCTCATTGTATCGACAGAGAGTTGAGAGATATACATATAAAATAAATTCAGATTTGACTCGAATCATATCTGAATACTTGTAACACAGAATTTCTTTGCACTTGTACAAACCTTCTCTGATAGATCAGACTCATTTCTGTTAATGACGGGAAAAATATTTTATTAGTCTAACAAGGATTTGCCCTTTTCTGTCCTGATATTTTTTTTGTTGTTTAATAAACGAAAAATTTTAATGGCTCTACATGAACAAAATAAACATAAAAGGAAGCTATGATTAAACTTGAGATAAATGTGTGTACATGTAGTTTCATGGTGCACCTACATGTAATCTGCAACTTATGTGTACACTCTTGACAGGAAAAGGATGTAAACTTTTTTCAAACAGACCATTCATGCTGTGTTACGAAAGAAAGATATATCAAATGAATGTTTAATTTTTTCCATGATGTTAAGTAATCGCCCCTATCGATGAACCAGTAGATCTATGTAGTAATAATGTATTTTTACTATTTGCAATTTTATCACGGACAAAGACAGTGGAAATGTTATTACCCCGCCTCTGTCGATTTTTCCGTGAGATCCTGGCTTACAATTGGTTGAAGTCTGTCACGTGAAGGCGTTGGATTACTTATACCCAGTCAGTTGTAAATCCAAATATATTAAAAACAGATGTTTAAAATGACATCATTTATGCTGTGCGTTAAAGCTAAAATATTGTTTGTTGCCTTGACTCATTATCCATAAGGAGAAAAGAATTATGTCGTACGTAGCTAGTAACTAAAACATATTGATTGGCTGACAGTTTATGGTATATTACATAAATAAACCCAATGTTCTTCTGATAAGGCACTTGGATGTGTAACAGGCACGTGCAAAAACATTCCCTGATAGATCTGACTTATTACTGTTATTTCCTGGAAAATTATTTTGTTAGTCTAACGAGAATTTGTCCTCTGTCCTGGTATTTTTTCGTTGTTTAATACTGTATAAAGAAGCAAAAATAATTGCAGGTAAGTTTTTATAAGGCATTTTACAAAGAAGAATATACTTAAAAATTCCATTCCGGGTTTAAAAGAGGATGCAATAACGCAGTACGTTAAATCGGTCTTCGAAATAAGAGATTTAAATCGGGACAGCTATTCATCATACATAAAATGGACGGATATTAGTTTGAAAAAAATTTCGCACCACCATTATCGAAATCTCAAAATAACATGTTATATCATAAGTACTTGTTTGATAGTTGGAAATGAATCATCATATGTAGAAGATATCGCCATGAACGATTGCATAGTATGCATTCTTAAAAACCTTCCTGCTACTTCTAGATGTACGTTTTAACTCTAACTACAATTTGAAAACATGTATTTGTTGTCATTTTATTCTTATGATTAACTTTTTAAGCGCTAAGCGCGCATGCGCAAGCGATTTATAGGGTGTCTTCAGATTTTCACGATCTTTTATTCAACGCCCTCTACCGACCGCATATATCATGGCTGCACTCTATACCATAGTTCCTAGTAAACTTACACGTAGTTTAATATACCGGTATATACAACATGTCGCGTGATGCAAAGTGTTATCCAAGTAGGATTACGGGATTTCAAACTTAGCATAAATATTTATAATGTATATTATTTACGTGGCTGCTATTCTTGTTCAAATTTGGTATCTGTACCTAATATCCATCTAGCACTAAGATCTTGAACGCACCCCTGACCCGCCCTCTATAAATAATGATAATTATGTAAACAAATGGGTTCTATAATACCTTTGCAAGGGCTACTATTGTTGACCTAATTTATCTCCGTGGTGTAATATGGTTCCTTTTAAAGGTGATGATATATAAATTTTATATTTTATTGTTGTATATTATGTTCTCAACATGACGAACTTTATTACGCGGAGTGATACATAATATAGCGCCGCTGAGCAAGTTATGTAACTCTACTGAGCCGTCTAACAATCCCCGACCCTCTGTCCGCTACTTTAGTGTAGGAGTTATCATAATTGGTGTTAATTGGTACAGTCGACATTAATATGTACGGAAATCCTGCGGTAGGGGATAAGGGCGGTTCTTATCTCTGAACAATATGGTGCGTATAAATAAGTATACTGGCAAACACTCATTATGTCACAAATGTACATGTAATCTCTGTAGTGGTAATTCGAAAAACTAATGACCATTTTTGTTTATATATTAAACAAGTACCGAAGATTTATGCGCACATGTATTTAAGTCTCATTAAGCTTAAAATATCAATGAGTATTAAAAAATCAAATGAGAATTAAATCATTTAGAAGCATAATTCCATAAAAAATTATTTATTAAACTAGCTTCTATATCTAATTTGTATCTACATTTTGTAGTTTCGTTACATAATTTTTCAAGACCTCTTCTGCATAAGCCTTTAATTCAAACAATGTAAATTTTATACAAACGAGGATTTTTATCATCACACTTGCATTACAGGTGTGTTCCCATATCGCCTTTACTGTGAAATCCAGGTAAGAAAAAGTTAAAAAGTACTAAGGCGAAATGGGAATTTTAGCATTTGTAAATATTACTGGGTTGATATAAAAATTTAAATGATAAATTTTTTTAGATTGAATTTAACAGTTGATGGGAATTTATGAATACAGTGAATGAAATGATAAATGTAATACTCAAAAATATTTGTTGCTGCTAAATATATATTCAATCTTCATCACATTATTTCACCAGAGAGATTACTAAGGCGAAATGTGAATGCTAAATTTTACAGCTAAGGCGGGATTGGAACAAATTGCATTACACAGAGGGCAATCAATTATAATGATTTCACAGCATCAAATTATCTTTTAGCAGTACAAACTTGAACGCATTTATATAGAGTCTATACTTGTTTTGTAGTTTTTATCTGTAGCAAAATATTTTGATGCAAAAAAAATCCATTTCACTGAACGATTGGGTGTCAAAAAAATAAAGCATTTTTTTAGAGTTTATATGTGATTTTACATTTTTATTTTAAAAAGAAATATTGTCAATTCTGCTTCAAATATTACACGAGAAACAGAATGACCAAGCTTTTTTTTTTTAAATGCGGTTAAAATAAATTATAATTCATGTGTGAGAGAGTCAGAGATGAAGGATTACGGGTACTTGTGGAGAGGAATCCCCCTGCATATTGTACACATGATGAATAAGTGTAATAGATATAATTTGTTTAAAAAATTTCCAACAAGCCCTGGGGTTGAATATATCGAAGTGTGTGGGGTGTCCACAATTATAAAGTCTTCGGGGATTTTGTTACATTATGACAGCAACATGCTGCACGAGGTTGGATTGGTATCACAATAAATGTGAAATATTGAAAAAATATTATTATCATATTATTCAAGTGTAGCATATTCAAAACAAAATTTAAAAGTTCAATTCATTATTTATATACCCAGAAACTAAGTCTTATAATGATTGTGTGTATATATTACAAGGTCCTATGCTAGGAATTCTTATTTTGTAAAACCTTATTTATATAAATTTTAACTTTATAAATATTTATGAAGAGGATTAAATATTTAAATATGCTAAAAACAGTTCAAACAAAATATTATGTCATTTTAAAAATCGTTAATTCATAATCCTAATATATTTTATCATTAAAGATGGAACAAATAAAAAATAATAACTCATTTCTCCCTGCTCACTTTCAAACACAATAGACAGATCACCCCTGCGGCCGTTGATCACAAATAAAGTCGCTGACAGCCAATTTTTTAATTTTAATACGAAAAATATTCTTCATATTCTTGAGAGTAGAATTATACATTGTTCAAAATTTCATTCAAAGGTTTTGTGTTCTCTACTTTACATTCAAGAGAAGGATATCAGCAACATTTTTTGTATTCAAATCCCCCCCACCCCCCCCCCCCAAAAAAAGAAAACAACAACAAAGAAAACTTTCCGAAAACTCTCCAGCTAATGCAGAGTTTTATATCTAATCTGAAATGAGGTAAGTCAGAAGAAAAAAATCGGACTGTAATATTGATATAAATTCAATTTTAAAGCAGAAACCTGGATCCAAAATGCAACGCGAGTAAGTTAAGGCAGCATATGGATCAGAATTCGGCGAATTAACACTTTTTTATAATTATGTAACACTAATAAATGGAAAAAGTCAAGGATAAAACTTTTGCTATAATTATGCATTCTATAGACTTCAATGGGATTATACTACAGGAAGCACTTCACCACGACGTCACCACGTGACGTCTATAATTAGAAAATATGCCTAAATGTAAAAGTGAAAAGTTTAACACTACCCCGGGGATAATTAGTTTCAATTTGTAATAATAGTTATGTTAAATCATCTCTGTACCATGAAAAGAATCGTACTGTACTATTATAGAAATAATTATTCAGCAATTTCGGACGAAACCTTCCCCAAACTTTTTGTTCATAACATTGAAAGAAAAGCATCAATTCCCGTAAACCATACGATTCTGGCAGCACTTTTAAAAAACAAAAGAATAAAAACTTTAGATAGAAACAAAAATTAAGTTTCAAGGTATGCGGTGAAGTGTTGAACTTTCGCATTTTTTTTTTGTTACGAACGACAGAGGAAAGGCTGATCGGTAAGTAAACACCCTCCCTACTATAATTTTACGAAGAAATTGCAAAACCATATTACCATACCTTATTCATACACTTTATTCCCATAAGAATCACACATGATATTCATTCTAAATGTTTTTAAACTCCGATTTCTTGTGTTTGTTTGTATCAATTCTCGCTACGATACATTTCACTCTGCTACTGCATGATTAACAGTAATGACGTAACGGGTTTGGTATTTAACCCTTGTGATAACTACAGAGGCCCAGGAACGACAAAATTCCGTTTATATTATGTCTCTGCATATTTTGATTCATTTTTACGGCCTCAAATCAATTTTAGATATCGATTCTAAGAAATTATTATCTCTTAACCTCACGTCATATAGCTTACCATGACGTCATATCATATAGGCAAGTAGAATATTTATTTGTAACCTTAACCTACCTGCGAACACTTTGTTATTTTTTTTTTCATTTTTTAGACTTTATTAAAGTAACAAACCTTAAACTCGGTTTTATTTAACGTAGCAGTCAAGGCGATCAAGAGGCGGGTTAGTTGAACCATGCTTAGCGCTTCCCAGTACTTCCAGTACTTTGATTGTATTTGAAGCTGCATGGGACATAATCATGCAATGAAAGGATATTATGATAAAAGAAATACATAATTGTGCCATATATGAACTCAAGTTGTTGAATGCATCTATAGTCCATAAAACAAACATTTGTCATGAAGTTGATGAAAGAATCGACTTGATAACGATCTCTACGTTCAAAAAAGCCAAACTGCTATACAGGGTTTCTACTTTCACTTTCAAATCAGTACGTAACAAAAGTCTAAACAAAAAGAAAACAAAGTAATGCCTTTAGCCTAACATGTAAATTGTAATGTTTACATTCATTCAGAAACAAATTTGTCCAAAATTACTTACAAATCACTAAGTAACATTATGTAGGTTTACGAAATACATTAATTCAACAATTACAAGTGTTGAGGGTATTACAGAGATGAGTTCATACGAACCTGTAACCGTAATGAAAGGATATTTAAACAAAATGAATTAAAAGTCTTTAAAATTTTTAGGAGATTACTTACTTTTTCCAACACCCAGCACTTCTGCTGCAGCAGGGACGTCAAACATACGTACACTTTCATCCGATAGAAGTCAAAACCGGTCCGGGAAAAATACGGATTTTTTTTTATTTTACTCAAGTAATAAACCCAAACCCAAAAGATTTGAAATAAAAAGGAAATTAATTATTCTTTATCAATTTTGTCTGGGATATGCATTATTACAGAAAAAGAAAATTGTGAAAGGTTTTTTTTTTATAAGGGAAAAGGGGGGGGGGGGGGCGGTGTGTTAAACAGAGTAGAACTTAACATAAGTTATTTCTAACAAATTCTTTTGAAATTGATGTACATTTAAATTACTATTGAGATATTTTATTGAAATTGCAATTTTACTTAAGTATACCATGGGCAAATTAGTGAATACTGTTTCATATGATTCTCATATGATCACTGTGTCATATGATTCTCACTGTCAAAATAATCATATGATTTTTACCTGAGTATAACAAGGGCAAATTAGTGAATATGGTTTCATATGATTCTCATATGATCAGTTTCATATGATTCTCATATGACCACTGCCAAAATATACATATGATTCTCATATGTAGGACCTTTCATATGAGAATCATATGTATATTACTTCATATGATTCTCATATGATTGGTCACATATGGTTCTCATATGATTGGTCACATATGGTTCTCATATGATTGTATATACATATGATTCTCATATGATCCACATATGATCTTCATATGAAAGGCAATGCATATGTGGATCATATGTGGCTAAATTGCGTATGTACATTAAACAGTAAATTGACATAAAATGTTGAATGCACCGCAAGAAATTTTGTGTATACTAATGTTTTGATTTTGGTTTTATACTTTCACTTACCTTTCGAATTTTAACTTGGAACATAATTTGCAGTGATTTAGTGATACAATGCCAAATGAAACTTCTTTTTCAAAAGTATGGTAATGTGAAACTTTTAAACATGCTCATGTCTCTGGGGGAAGTAAAAAATAAACAATGCTCAAAATGGAAACGTAGCATTTTTTGATCAGGGTTTTTATAATTTTTCTTTTTCAGAACAATGAAGTTTTCATAAGTAATTGGCAATTCTAATGGCTGGAATTTCATCGAGATCAAAAGGCGTAGATACTTTCCTTCCAAGAGACGATTTCCGGTCACTTCCGTTTCATTTGCTCCACCATATTCAGAACAAGATTCCCTCCATTTCTTTTGTGTCGGAGCTCAGCAGTGTTGGGAAACACCATTGTCATTTAGCCAACGGAAGTTTCTGGGGAATTTGGGCGAGTGCCGATCATGGCCTCATCCACGACAGGCTCGATTGATGTCCAGGTACCGGTAAACGACATTAAGAGACAATGTGAAACTGCATTATTTGCTAATTATAAGAAATATGACGGAAATCTGGTTTCAACAGCAGGTCTCCCCCCCCCCCCCTAAAAATATTTTTTTTTAATTGCAAACCATATGAATTTAGTCTGATAACCCCAAGAAAACTAAATTTTTAAGCAAATCTCTTCAATGGTATGAGATTTTTTGTTTAAGTATTTTGCATTTGTTAAAATTTCAGGACAATGTTTATATTTACACCGTTTCTTAATCATTTTTCTCTTGAAACGAAATTTGGAGATATTGAACAGTAAACGCCCATTGAAATAATGGGAGGAGGGAAGACATGGACCTAAAAAATTAAAAGAATTTGGATCCCTTTGGATCAGTTTGGATGAGAAACTATCCCCTGTCCTTTGGTCATATTTGCTGTGCGTTTCGAGTCACATTTGGGCAAACAGAAATCCCTGCATACAACCAAGCGTGTAAATATTGGCCTAACAAATTGAATGAAAACGTCAATTAGCGTTTAACTTAATGATTTTTTGTTGACAACTTTATTGTATCAATTATTAGACTATAAATATAATTGATTCATGAACTTGTTTGTCAAACGCTTGCCTTTTCAAATCTATTTTATACTGATTAGCAGCAGAAGTAGACGATGCAAAAATGAGTGATTTGAGAAATTTGAATGTCGATATATGTAACTGATATTTCATATTATATTTACACACAAAAGCTTTGGAATTATTATAAAAAACGTAAAGAAACATACAGATTGGAATATTTTTTTTTCAGACTGACGAATTGCGGCGCCATTCCAATAGAGTTCCTCACCCCAGAGTAATACCCAACTGCCATCATACTGAAAGCACAGCACTGCAGAGACTGGCAACATTCTCGGACATTGATGATCACAGCATCGTTGCCAAGATTTCTTCAACTCGACTAGCCGGAAGTGGCTGTGTCTACAACAGTGACGAAAAATACATAGAATGCACGTATGGAGGAAAAATTACGAAAATAAATGACAGTATGTCTCAAAAATATTTTAAATAAAATGATGTGGTTTAAAAAAAATGTTTTTCTTGAAAAATAACATGATATATATTTTTAATCTATATTTCAAAGGCCCCATTATGCAGACTTTGTATGACTTAAAGCACTATCACCACCCCCTGTGTGGTGCTTTGACAGCGTACATTTCCAGACAGGAACGAGAAATAAGCCAGGGAATCGCCATTAACCTGCGTATCCTAAAGAGATCTCATAGTCAGCGCATCATGATTGGAGGTACATTAGAGCAAATACATTACTCAAAGTATTAGAATTAAAGGAAACAGTAATTATATATAAATAGTCCAGCTTAATCTATTTAAAGCACATCTGTTTGCAAAAAATGTTCATGATCAGGTGGTCATTTAAGACAGGCTTTAATTTTTTTCACATCGTTGATATAGAATTCATTTATCGCAAATATCTTTTTTATGTATCTTTATATCAAAAATAAGTTCTAATTTATATGAAATTTTTCCGATAAAAGACTATTATTAATAATCATAAACGATAGCAATTTGCAGATAAATCACTAATGAATACAAATCCTTTTCATTCACGTGAAGGTACTCATGGTTACGACAGTCTCATCCACGTGTATGGCATCACTCCAAGACGAAATGAATTTGATGTGGTGCTTGATTACATGTAAACTGTCATCTGTATTTTGAGTACTTGATTATAAATAGTAACAGATTTACATGTACACTCTCCTGAAATAGAACAGTTATTGTGATTCAAATTAAATGGAATGTAGACCTATGTTTCTCTGAAATGGAGTTTTGTGTGAATTTGGATACGTTCTGATTACTGATATATCATATGTATATGTGCTTTTAAAAACAAGGTTATTGAAATGTAAATAATATTCTTACTTTGTATGATGTGTAACCGTTGAGTTTTGATTATGGTGATTTATAATTAGGTTCATGTACATGTAACCTGTTAGAGGAACGCTTATATTCCTCCAATTATTGTTTTATCAGTTCCGAGCAATTTTTTATGTTCAAAAATGAAATTTGAGGACGAGTCTGATTAGCGCATTTTCTATTGAGCTTCAATGTGCAGGTTTTTTGTTTTTTAAAAAATCCACGCAGTTCTTAGGTGTTCGTTTTTATTGCTATCCAACACAATGCTTTAGGATTTTTAGGCATGATTTAACCAAATGTAGCGAAACATATTCATAAGTAAACTGATTATGTCTGATACGCATTCTGTATATCGTACACATTTTTGTACCATGCGTATCTCATTGCATAATATGGTGAAGTTAAAATTTTATAATTGAGTTTGCTATATGCGTTTGTTTTATTGTATAATGTATTTAATTTGGTTTCATATTTAACAATTTTACTATGTGTTAACATGTTTTGGTTGCTTCATCATTTATTAATTATTATTTAAATTTCAATGTAGTATTTCATTTGTGTCAAAGAAAGAACCGCCTTATCAGGTATCCTTAAAACATTTTTTATACAGAAAGGCCTTGTATCTTATAGCCTTCAATGAAGGGATTTTTACTAAAGGAAACTCAATACTTAGAATTAAACATTTTTGTTCGCCAATTTAAATGATAAATGCATAAATGATGCCATTAATGTAATCTTTTATTATAATATGTATTCATTTGTATCCAATAAATGCATTATTTTTTAAAATTTAATACTCAAAATCGAAACCAGATTTGTAATCAATTAATGCATTAATACTCAGAATTTGAAACCAGATTCTATAGCTTGAAAGAATAAGTCATTTGCTTTATGACAGATTGCCTTTACAAATGACAACTGAGTACATGGTTTATTTACTTAAAAAACTTTGTATAACTTTGTGCAATATAATAGATACTGCATGAAATTTTTGAATTTGTAATTCTCAAATAATGTTTTGATTTCTTTAAGAATATTTGAATATGGTGATAAAGTACTGTTTAAATATATTTAGAAACAATACAGATTGAGAAAAAACAAACAAAACCTCTAAAAATATCCCATTTAGTTCAGGTGGCCTAGAGAAGTAAACATCGTTTTATTTTACTTTTAACATTCAATATTAGCTTTGCATGTGCAATATTAAATTTAATTTTTTCTGATTTTCTTCAAAATAAAATGAAGCAAGGTTTTAAAACCAAGTTGTTTAAGCCATTTGGATTTACCAGTATGCTTGTGCAACGTGTGATTAAACAAAAGCATGATAAGAGTTGGATTCAAACCGTTTAATACACTTATAAAAAAAGAGAGACGGATAATACATTCAAGGAATGACTAGTATAGTGGAAATGTATTCTTTGAAAAAAAATTACTTCTCAGATACCCAATCTCTTTTTTTTGTTTTAAAGAGTTGTGGTTATTTTCAATATTCTTTATTTTTGTTTAAATATCACGAGGTTTTCCTACTTGCGTTTTAAACTTTTGTCGTAGGATTTTACAATATGTACAACACAATTTCATTGGAGGTTGACGAGCTTCAACTCAATGCTATTTTTGCAATCTACCCTGATCATGATTGGTTCAAACTATGAATTTGTTATTTAATTATCTACAAGTTGAGCCATCTGTGTTTTTTTCAGAGACTTTGATATTACAAATAATCCAATAAAACTATGCTAAGACAAGTTTTTAAAAAATATATTCGACTTAAAACGAAAAACAAAAAATGTTTATTTAAAAACTTGTCCTAGTATAGTTTTATTGGATTATTTGTAATATCAAAGTCGATGAAAGACATTTAAATAATCCCGGATATTTGACCGTGTTTTTGTCTAAACAGGAAGTTGTGTTTAACTGTGTCACTGGGTTAATAGGACAGAAGGTGTCTGGGTCATCAAGTCCTTTAACACTTCAATATTGATTCCTCCTATTAGAACAACCATTATACAAACTTTTTTAATCACTTGCGGTTTCATGTTCATAAAATTGAATTTATAGTTGCTTATGAAAGCGCTCCTTTTAAATACGTTTTAGCTTGTCAATTTAATAATTAGTTTCAAATTGCCTAGGAAAAAATGTTTTAACAAAGTGTTTTATTAAATATATTTAATTAACAATCTTATATCATCTAATCTCAAGAGCAATGGTTTTTACCAAAATGAAATTGGCACCGCACATTCCTATGTTTCAGAGTTATGTAGCTAGGTCAGTATGTCAGTTTTACTATACACGCCTTAATTCCCAAGTCATTGAAAAAAATAGATGACTCCACTTGTAGATATTCATAGTTTGGTCCAATCATGATCAAGGTAGATTGCAAAAATAGCATTGATTGAAGCTCGTCTACCTCCAATGAAAATGTGTTGTATTTATTGTAAAATCCTACGACAAAAGTTTAAAACGCAAATAGGAAAACCTCGTGATATTTAAACAAAAAAAATGAATATTGGAAATTACCAGAACCCTTTAAAACAAAAATAGAGATTGGGTATCTGAGATGTAATTTTTTTTCAAAGAATACATTTCTACTTTACTAGTCATTCCTTGATAAAGAAACTTTACACGAATACTTGTGTGTATTTGAGTTTTATTTTAGCAGTAATGTCGATGAATCCTTCATCAAAAGTACTGTAAAACTACTTAACAGGGGTTGTAGCACTTAAATGTCAAAGTATTAAAAAAAAGGTTTTCTTATTTCACAATTTTGTTCAAATATTGTGTGTATTTTTTTTTTATTATTATTATATGATTCAAATAAACGGTAGCTCGATCAGTCGGTAGAGCGCTCGCTCCGTGATCGGGAGGTCGTAAGTTCGAATCTCGACTGAATGAAGGGTACCATCAAATTCCATAAATATCGAGGCACTGTATCTGTATCTCTTGTAGAGTCCTCCGTTATTGTGGAGCACAGTAAAGAGTGTGTAATATAGTGGTGTTTTGGCGGTCTTATATGTCCGTCGCTTACTGACTCTGAATTCTCAGTGACCTTTCAGTGTGTCGGTCAAACAGTAGGTTCAGAGAGATGGCTTCCAGGTGACCTAAAAAGGTATTACTTGTTCAATCTCCCGTTATGTGTGGGTGTGAACAGTCCAAAATGCATTGTAACAATTTGTTACTGTAAACCAACTTTTATTCGTGACGACTTTAATTCGCGGTTTACCAGGGGTTAACTAGTTGTCAACGATTAATTTTTGCGATAAAGCCTTTTTCGATCTTTTTAAATAGATAGAGAGACTTTAAGTATCGGTTCGCGGCGAGAAATATTCCCGATGACGAAAAACATAAATTATCATACATTGTATTTAACGATACATTGTACTTGTTAACAAAATCATTGTTGCAAAAAATCTTCATAACTAAATTGTACCGGTAAATGTGGACTATAATTTAGCAAAATCACTGTATCATTGAGTCAAATGCTGGCTGACGTTTTTCATACTAAGTTTAGTCCATTGTTTACATTGAATTTTCCCGTTTTTTCCCAATCATGACAAGGAGCAAACGGCGGGTGTGACCGGTCGACAGGGGTTGCTCACTTTCCATGGCACCTGATCCCACCTCCAATGTTGTGGAGGTCCGTGTCTGCTCTGCTCCTGTTTTGTTTTGATTTGAGGGCTTTTGAACTTGAATACTGTTCGTTATCTCCATTTGATTAAATTAAAAATACTGCAAAAATTAACAGCAGTTCCGTTTTCTTTTACCTTAAACATGCATATTTTTTTCCATGAACTAATTCTAATTGTCCCCCGCTTTTGCGAAAGCGAGGGGAGATTAAATCTCATTCGTCTGTCCGTCAATCTGTCCGTCCGTCACAAAAACGTTAACCTTGCCCATAACTTTTGATTTGGTTGAGCTATGACTTTCATGTTTCATATGTGTATTTCTTGTTACAGGGCCTTTCTTTCAGTACCACCAAATTTGACCTTTTGACCTTGACCTTGGAGTTTGACCCACTTTTACACACAAATTCCCAACTTTTACTTTGGCCATACCTTTTGAATGGTAGGTACTAGGACTTTCATATTTCACATACATATTCTTTGTAGCAAGACCTTTTATTGGATACCAACAACTTTGACCTTTTGACCTTGACCTTGGAGATTTCCGTACTTATGAAAAAATTTTAATCTTGACCATAACTTTAAAATGGTAAGGGCTAGTGCTTTTATTCTTCATATATATAATTCTTGTGAAAAGACCTTTCATGGAATACCAAGAACTTTGCCCCTTGGACCTTGACCTTGGAGTTTGACCTACTCTTCAAAAACTTTTGAACAGTAGATACCAGGACTTTCATATTTTACATATGTATTCTTTGTGGCAAGACCTTTTATTTAATACTAAAAACCTTTACCTTTTGACCTTGACCTTGGAGATTTTTTGTACTTATGAGAAAACTTTAACCTTGACCGTAACTTTTGAATGGTAAGGCTAGGGCTTTCATACTACACATATGTAATTCTTTTGAGAAGACTTTTCATTGGATACCAAGAATGTTAACTCTTTGACCTTGGAGTTCAGTGATAATTTCCAAATAGATGACATGATAGGGCGTTCATATTAGACAGAAAATGTCATAAAAAATGACATCTCACCCAAAATGACACCAAAAGCGGTGGAACACAATTCATTGAATTTACTTGTTGTATTTGATTCTGATCTTCACAATAAGATGAGATTTGTTTTTTCAAACCATCTTTATCTATGCAATTTGGGTTAACCAATATGCTCTTGTAGATAACATAACATTTAAAATATTTTTCAATCTACCTTGATAATAAATTGACTTATGCTAACATTTAAAAGTCTACAAGTTGGGTAATCTATTTCCTTCGAAGCTTGAACATTAAGGCTTATATTGTAGAACTGACCTACTGATCTACATAATTCTGACACATAATTACGTATGGTACCAAATTCATTTTGGCTAATGTCGTTTCTCTTGAGGTTAAATGTTTTATGACAAAGCATGCAAGAGAAATGAAATGGCTTTACCGTATATATTTAATTATATATCTAAGGTTGTTAAATGATTAATTCAAGGATGTTTAAAACTGTTTATATTAAATAAACAAACTTTTATGTAATTATAAGGAAGAGCTAAACAAGGAACTAAATTCAATTTTATGAACATGTCCAAAAATAAAAAAAAAATTGCATTATGCTTTTGCGTAATGCTTATTCTGATAGAAGGAAGAAATATTAAAGTCCTTGAGGACTTGTTGATCCAAGCATCTTTGGTCCTAATTACCCAGTGACTCAGTAACACATTTATATAGTATAGATCTTAATCTGAGCCCTTCACTGGCATACGGTTTCGTCTCTATATAAGTGAAAATTTCTCGAATGGGACGTTAAACAAAAAACAATCAATCATATCTTAATGTTAGGACTGTTCTATTGTCTTTTGAGAGGAAAGTCGAATAAAATTTTGTAATTGTTACCTTGGGTTGTATATTTTGTGGTAGGCGTAATGCTTTGGTACTTTTAAATGCAAATTTTATCAAGAAGCTCATATACCTCTTTTTGGCATGAATTAAAACAAGACTGATTTATTGCCATTTATCTGTAAATCTTTTGCGACTCGTGAGCAATGCAATATGACTATATATTTGTTTTAGAATAGTATTTTGTTGCGGAAAAAAGTTGCGCGTAGTTCTTAACGATATCCTTCCCCAAACATGATAAATGAAGATCAAGGAAGCGAAAGTTAAATCTGCATATATCATAGGGAAACAGTAATTGATGACCAGTGATCAAATTATACGTGATTTCAATTTATTTAAATTAATATATGAAGATGCAATCAATTCTTATGCAGGTAAGTGTTTTAAACAACTTAATAATGCTTTCATTTTTTAAAAAAAATTCCTAAAATCATTTTCTTATTTGAAAAATTAACTTAAAGATTCTTTCAAAATGTTAGTTAACGTTTATTTTAGCAAACATATTATAATTCTCTTTTTATCATAAATCTTCATAGGGTGAATGGACTTGTAATTTTACATCTAAAATGTGCCCTCTACAGTTGTAGTAAATTGTTTAATTCTTGTTACCGACACCACGTCGACTTTTAAATTCCGTTATATGTAGTGACTATGCTCAACTGTTGACAGCAAAAGTCTTGGGCCTTCGGATATAACCTACCAAGGTAGGTTCTGTTCCACGATAGGCATTAAAAACAACAAAGAGATCCCATTGCACAAATACCGTAAGTGGTGAATAAAAGGCTAAATTTCAAATTCTTCATCGGTCAATAGAGGCGTCTCATATGAGTGTTTCTTTGTTGTTTAATATCCCTCTCGAGAATTTTCATTCTGATGGAGTCGCCATCACTTGCCGGTGAAGGGCTACAAATTTTTTACCTATGCTTGGTACCCAGGACCTTTGAGCAGTAAGTTTTTTTTTCAAACATCTACTGAACACGGGACTTGAGTTTATTTGGGCTCATCTGAAGGACCTGTTTCCATGCACGTCCCGCCTCGGCGTAATCCCTATGGATCATTTCCGCGTTGTAAACGTTACAATATGCGATTATTTGTGTTTGTCGAAATGCACTCATTTATTTGAAACTTACAGAATTGAAAGTGTTGATGTGAAATTATTTTTAACAAAAAAAAAACTTACCGGAAAATATCAGTTAATGTGACATCTGGTGAGGAAGATACACCAATGAATCTATAATTAAAAAAAAAGCATTCTGAATGACACTGGTTACCGACATTTTAGATATACGCGGTAATTATTTCAAAGAATTCATTTTTTATTTTAGAGAGTAGTTGTATAATCAAGGAAGCATTCTTTCGAAAAAGCAATTTCATAAAATTGTGACGGTTATCTTTATCTTATCTGTTTTATCTTACATAATATAAGATAATGTAAAACATATATAAAGCAGAGTTAAATAAAATCATCAAAATCATCACTGCCGGACATTAAAATATATGTGGATCTAAAATTAAAATGTATTTTAAAAGCCCTAGCAATCGTACAGTAGTTTATGCACTGCCATATGGACAATCTGTTCCACTTCCACGCTGATAATGATACGATTTGCACAACTATCATTTGAGAATTAAATCTTGAATCTTAATATCAATCAATCAGTGTCTTGTTTCAGAAAATGTGACAATATTATATTTTCTCTAGGTTACTCCTCCACAGGCAGAAACAAACCAACAATCTCTAAACAGAACAATCCCCAGTTGTGATGTTGCTAAAACTGAGATGCAGAGATTGGCTACTTTTGCAGATGTCAGGAATGGGCACTACAGACGATTTTCTACTATAAGGCTAGCAGGAAGTGGATGTACCTACAATGCCAGTGAAGGATTTATTGAGTGTTGCTTCTGCTCCAAAATTACACCTATTCACAATGGTGAGCTCTTTCTTTCAAATACAATCGTATTGTCTCTGTGAAAAAAAAATTGAAATCAGGTCTTTTCTTTTTCAGCACCAAGCATACAATGTCTTGAGAATACCATACTATTTCATGTGCCCTCCTGCTTGAGTGCAAAAGTGTACATTGCTAGAAAGAAGAGAGAAGACCATGGTGTCAAACAAAATATCCGTCATCTAAGAAGATTTGTTAGGCATGTGCTTCCGGAATGAGATAAACATTTGATAGTCTGCTCAATTATGCGAATTCAACAGCAAGGAAAAAGAGTGACGTAAATTCAATAGCTTAACTCATGTTTATTATCTTAATAATAAACATAGCCCGTGTAAGCAATTCTAGTCCTGAATATATTTCATTCAAATGTGATATTTTTCTTTTGATTTTTGTCATCAAGAATTGTATTCCTTTAAGTATCTATGATAGGTTCTGACGTTATCGTCATTCAAAATTTTGAGGAATTAAAGTTGAATCTAAGTAAAGTACTTATGGAAGTTATGTTTCGTAAGGAAATATGACCAATAGCGGGACGAATGACAAACGTTCATTTAAACACTCAGAAAACATTTTAAGCAACTTCCTTTTATACCGAACTTGCTTAGTAAATCAATGCAAGACCTCAGATGTGGGATCAGGTGTCATGAAGGAGTAAGCATCCCCTGCCGACCAGTCACATCCGCCTTGAGCTACTTTTTATGATCTGGAAATAAAACCGGAAAAACTTTTGACAATTCAGCGTGTAAATAATAACCTAACAATTAGAATAAAAAACACCAGTCATCATTTGACTTGATGATAAATTGTGTTTGTTGACAAGGTCATTGTATTGACCAGTAAACCTTTACTTTAAACGATACTAGTACTGCTGACTTTCTTGTCAAAATTTAAAAATGAAATAATAAATATTTTAAACAATCAATATTTGTTTTCTACAAACATAGTTTGATTTGTAAGATATATTTATTTTTCTTGCTTATTTGTATTTTCAAATGCAAACATTAATTAAAAAGTGCTTATTGAATGAGCAACTAAATTCAATTTCATATGAATGAACATCTAAAACAGTAACCCGTATAATTTATAAATTGTATGTCATAATTCTCTACAAGTACATGTTATCAGTAATAAAAGTGTCCAGTGATTTAGTGACCCGGGAAACTAACATGTCTGTCCTAATTACATGTACACAGTGACACAGTTATAATACATAAAGACTGTTGCTTTGATTTTTATACTAATTTACACGAGATTCAATACAATGAAGAGGCAATTTCCTGAAACTAAAACAGGACGCAAACAAGGAAATAATTCACGTTGTGAAGAGAATTATTTGAAATATGCAAGAAACGGAAACTACTGATATAGCATTCCCTTATAAGTGTCAAGCAGTTGTCTGTTCCTCCGTATTAATATTTTATCGCTAAATATGTACTATTGATGTAAAGATGATATGCGCACAATGTCTTGATTTGTATCGCAGAATACGAGTTTCTTTCTTAGAATATCTAATTCAAGTTATGGATAAAGAAGAATAGTAAACATATTATCACTGTTCTTTTTTTTTCTTGTTTTTTTTAAACCCAATTCTATAGAAAAACCAAATCCGTTATAATACCCAGAAAATTGTCAAATACTAAATTACTTACTGCTTTAATTTTGCTCATGGACCTCAAACACATTACAGATAGGATCAGGTGCCATGGAGGAATGAGCATCCCATGACGATTTGTCACTCCCGCCGGGTGCTCCTTGTCATGATCGGAAAAAAACGGGAAAAAATATGAGAAATATGGTAGACTTTACTCTATGGAAGCGCACTTGCCTTTTATAGGAACTTGTACTTTCTGAAAAAAAAAATTAGGCCAGAAAATGTCATATGAATCAAACCAATTTAAGGCTTAAACAGAATAAGAAGTGAATTAAAAATAGGACGGGCGATATTGTACGGATGTAGTTTTTTCTTTAAGAAGTTAGTCTCCGTCAAATATCTGAAATGATATTTCCCTTCACAATTAAGTATATATAAGTATATATATTTAAAGGTGTCAAGTGGTGGTTGAAAAATTCCAGTAAGGCCGTTTTTTTAAAAAAAAATTGTTTGCGTTCTCCCTATTCGGGTTTTAAAAAATTGCATCGGTAGGTAAATCCATTTTTTTGTTGGAATTTTTCCAACTTTGAATAAGATTGAAGGCATTTCTTAAATAAGAGAAATAATTGAGTTAATGAGAAAATTCCAAAATGAATGATTTGGAGGTTTTTAAAAGATTTTAGTCTGTTCATCTTGAAAAGAAACAAGTTTTTAAATCTAGTTTCTTTTAAAATTATTTTCTTTTATTTTTTATTATATCATTTTGTCCAGTTGTTTCATCGTGATGCAGACATGCAAGAAAAATGAAACAAGAGCATTAAACATTAAGAAAAATACCTTTTTTTTTAAAAAAAAAAAAAGAAAAGAAAAATAGCGATGCAGTGCAAATTGATATTAATTACTTCTCTTTCATCTGAGAAATGAATTTAATAGCTATCCAATTTATACGGGGTTAACTGAGTTAGGGCAATTAACGCTGCGGTTTAGAAAAGAAATATACCGTATAAATTGCGTAGTTATTAATGCCGTTCCTTATAATTTTTTTACTTCCGTATACGATGTAAATTAGAAAAACATCGCTTTTTTTGCAATTTCTGTGCAAGTAGTAAGAACTGTACATAATATTTGATAGCTTGCCAAGCATGTTTATAAATAGTTAAGTTTAGTTTTAAAGATACTTGGACTCAGATTTGAAGTTAATATTTTCTCATTTTTTCTATATAATCTCGAGAATTATATATTTTAATAGCATTTCACACAAAAATTAATTTAAAGTCTTATTTCGTTTAAAGTTATTAAAACTTTAAATTTTTTGGCGTGTTTGATTGACACATCCTTGCACTTTCACAAATTTTAACTTTATTCTTAATCCTTAGGAAAAGTGGCAATTTTGATGTGTTTTAATGAGAAATATTAAAACTTTTATCAAGAAAAATAATTTTATTCAGAGTAGAAATGTTTGAAAGCAAAACACCTTCACAAGTATCGTCATTCCGAACTAAGAGATGCGTGCAGAGTTTAGCAAATCGAGCACACTCGTGTTATGTACACAGTTTTTGTAAACAGGGCTCGAGTTCTGTTATTGTTTATATTTAGAATTTACCGGGTGCGTTCAATCGTCACAGTCTGCTTACCACAACTGCACGGACTGACAATGTATTGTGTGTTTGTTTTGCTTTCGAACGTGTCTACGCTGAATTTTCTGGATAATAGTATCAATATTATTCATGTATACAAAACGAGATTGCCACTTTTCCTAAGGATTAAGAATAAAATTAAATTTGTGAGAGTGCAACGATATGTCAATCAAACCCGCCGAAAAAATTGGAAATTTCAATATCTTTTAAACGAAATAAGATTTTTAATTAATTTTTGTGTGAAATGCTATTAAAATATATAAGTCGTATTATTATAGAGAAAATAATAACTTCAAATCTGTGTCCAAGTACCTTAAAAAAATTCTCAATGGATACGACACAGGGTATTTGATGTGGACACTTCTTTCGGAATTAATTTTTTAGTTGTTGATTCAAAATAAATATTCAGAAGAAAGGCATTTTGAACTTCTCAATTCATTTTGTTATTGTATATTATACATGTATCGACAACGTACATTGTATTGTCAATTAATAATGGCAATTTCTATTTTTATGTCTATACTATGGATGTATGGTGTCCCGATAGGGCCATTGCAAAAGTTTAATAGCGAGTTAGATACAACAAGCAAGCGCATTCATGACAATGCGCTAGCGCGTTAATGACAACGAGTTGTGTGTTAGCGCCAAATCGTGTTGTGAACAACACGACTTAAAGTTTATACAGAACTCGTTGTCATTAGCCCGCTGGTGCGTTGACATTAGCGCGATAGCACGTTGTTCACAAAACGACCACGAGCTAGCGCGTTGTCATTAATACGCTTGCGTGTTTTTCTAACACCGCGTTTGCGCGTTGTCACTAACGCCGTTGAGTGTTGTTTCTAACTTACTAAAACACTTTTGCAATGACCCTATCGGGACACCATAATATCCTGGTGGACTTTTGATAAAAGGTACTATAGAGTCTGACTCATCTGTTTCATATTTGGATATATCACTTGAAAAGACGTTAATTGTGATCTGAAAACCAGAATCTAAAATAAACGTGATGGCTTTAACTTTATAATTTCTATCGTGAACTTACTTTACTTATGCAGCAATATACCTTCATCTCCTGCATACAGAGTTTATATATCTCAAATGATTCAATACGCAAGAGCATTCTCTACGTATCAACAATTTCTTAAACGACTTTTATAATTGACAAACAAGATGATGAAACTGGAATATTAGTTGTCACGTTTAAAGTAATAATTTTCTCGTTTTCTCCGCCTTTCAAACTTGTCGTCATACAGCAAAACACATGGGGTGGTCTGGAAGTGTGTTGGTGATGTTTCAGGTTAGAAAACCTCAAGAAAAAAGGGGGGCAAAGGGGACTGGGTACTAATACTTAAGGTCGGTAACTCAGTTGTAGGACGACCGCGGTATTAGCGGGAGGCCCTTGTGTCAGATTGGACGATATTGTCCCGCCTGTTATATTACTCAGTGTTCATCAAGTTAAACAAATTTAACACACCCGTGAAAGATAAGCTACTTATGTTTTTAATTTTACTGTTTCATCGGATGTGTCACCCCGTGGGGACCCGGGTTAGAATAGGTCCTCAGTACCCCCTTGCTTGTCGTAAAAGGCGACTAAATCGGGCGGTCCTTTGGATGAGACCGTATAAACCGAGGCCCCGTGTCACAGCAGGTGTGGCACGATAAAGATCCCTCCCTGCTCAAAGGCCCTGAGTGCCGAGCACAGGCCTAAATTTGCAGCCCTTCACCGGCAATGGTGACGTCTCCATATCAGTGAAATATTCTGGAGAGGGACGTTAAACAGTATACAATCAATCAATCAATACATCAGATGTGTTCAATTTGCTTAACTTTGCACACATCTGTGAGCACGAATTGACAATACTGGTGAGTTAGTTTTGTTTTCTCACATTCCAACTCTGAAATTTCTGGATTAAAGTTTGATTACATTTCATTAATACACAACCAAATTTTTACTTTTCTTAAGTTTTGGGATAAGTTTGCTCGATGAATGTGCAAGGATGTATCAATCAAACGCGTTTTGAAATTCTTAGCTTCAATAATTTTCAGATGAAGTTAGTTTTTTTTAAAGATACATGTTTATTTATATCAATAATATATAATATTAATATTTCCGTGTAAATGGAAATATATATGGAAACATATATTATACCGAATATCTGAGAAAATATTAAACTTCAAATCCTATTACAAGCAAATTAAAGTAAGTCTTCGAAATCTATTTGTAAATAAATCAATGTAAATTTCTGGATGTAAATAAAACAACAAAATTTTGTTCAGAAAATAAAAACAATATACAGCAAAACTCGGTTATAACGAAGTCGCTGGGACCTTAGAATTTACTTTGTTATATCCGTAATTCGTTATAACCGTATAAGGAATTCAGTAAATTTATACAGCTGGGGATCCAAGTTGACTTCGCTATATCCGTAAATTATCCGTGTTCGTACTAAACGAGTTTTACTGTAATTTGCTAATTCAATTGATCTTCGTACACCAAAAATTTAATGAAATCTTATAACAAATCTCAGTCAATTGAAATTAAACATTTTCGTTTTCATAAAAAATATAAAAATAAAATTTTTGATAAAATTTAATATGAAACACATTGTAAGTCTTTTCTCTATGGAAGAGTTTCATATGAACTTGCACTCTCTGAAAAATAAATTATATTGATATAAGAGGAACGATATAAAGTATTTCATACAATTAAAGCAAAAACAGAAGCTAAATGATTCAAAGTTAATGAGATACGACGGAAGCTATCATATGAAGCAAATTATTTCTTTTTAGGTGATTCATGATATAATATTGTATAATTGACAATATAAGAATGAAAATACTAAAATCGGTTACCTTCTCCATCTGGTAAGCTTGACATGTGATTTATAGCACTCTGATTAAGATATTTTTCTAGGCAGCTATACAGTAAGGCATATTGACTCTAAAGTAGAAATTATTAATCAGAAATATTTAGTATAAAATGTAAAGAAATTGATATATCTTTGAGTTAATTTAAAATAAACCATATAAAATTTACTGGACGTCTTTTGTTTTGTCAGGATTTTTCAAGAATAATAATAATAATAATAATAATGATAATAATTAACCAAACGTAAAAAAAGCAAGCGGATTTGAACAACATCGTAGCATTTCAATATGTAAAAGTCTTTGCTTGGCATCAAATAATTAAGAACGAGTTGTAATTGCACTGAGTATTCAGAAAACATATGAGGCAAAGCTATGTACAGATGATAAATGTTTGGCTAATATAGGTTATATATGAAAAAAGATAAACACACGCTTGAAAGCACCGCCATTCTTTCATCAAGAAGTTGAAGAGTTGTTGCAGATATATCGATTGTATTAGATCCATTTCTAATCTTTTGAATTATATAATCCATCAGGCCAAAAACCCCGCTCCATTCCGGACCAGATCTATTAAGAGAATTTTTATCTGTATCGTAAAAATATCAGAAAAGATAGTGTATACAATGCTCTTTGTCATTATTAAGAATTTTGTTATATTTTTGATAAAACATTCTGCAATATGCTCTTTAATGTAACACTTGATTCGATTAGCTTCAATCATCTTTCTGAGAATATAGTTTTCATGAATCACTACTTGTCATCTGCTATTTTTGCGAAAGAAACTAGTTTTGAAAACGGGAAGCCTATTAAAAAACGTCATGAAAAATATCTTTCTGTAAATTTTGAAGTTACCGGGTGGCAGTAAATACAAAATTAAAAATATGGCAATTCTGTATTTAGTGCCGTCCAGTAAATTCTATTTAAAACATAAAAGCTCATTATCTTTCTGAAACATGTATTTCATACTTTACATTTGATTGTGTTAATATACGATATAATGACATTTAAAAAGAGATCAGAATTCAGCAAATAAAAGGAACTGGTAGAAATGTTGAATTGCTTACCCACTGTGTACAACAAGTGGTTTTAACCCAGGCTGAATATTCGAACGTATAATTTTGATACAATCAACAATGTCTCTGGCCATTGTGCTTTCATTTAAAGCATATACATGGAAATGGGTGATAATTCTTCTTACTCTCCTGTTCATTTTCTGTTCAAATAATTTTCAATGATGATTATTAAAAAATTAACATGCTTGCTGATATAATGCAGTTCTTATCAAGAATGTTGAATTATTCTTCTTCTATTTGAAACAAACTTTTTTTTAAAAGTTTCTGTCCTAAGTATATACATTTAGTTTACAAAGTAAATTCCATCACCAACCTTGTAAACATCTAAGTTTCTGATTTTCAAGTTCTTGCCATACATAAATGTAGCCATGGGTGTAATAACCACATCGCCATATGTACATGACGGTCTTTGTTCTCCAGTATAGTATTGGAAGCACTATAAAGATGTTAACAATTATTGCTGCTTTGTAGGTAAAAACGACATTTAGAGTACCAATGATAAAATATTCACCGAGTTGAAGGGTGGTTAAATTATCATTTTGACTGAAAAACGGCTATTTTTCATTTATAATATTATTAATTGAATACATGGTACAGACTAAGTAAGCATACATTGTCATATGTTTTCTTGTTTATATTTGGATTTTTTTACTTGAAAAAGACATTAATGGTAATCACAACAAAGCTTTATGATAACTTTAACTTTTAAATCATCAACCTCCATTACTTAGATATGCAGCAATATGCCTCAACACTTGCATACAGGGTTAACTGTATATTTCAGTTGATTCTATTTGGAACAGCATGCTCTACGTTTACGTAATGTAGGTTATTGACAAAAAAGTTCATGAAGCAAGAATATCAGCCATTAAAAGTATCATCTTAAAAGTGCTATGGTCAACAAAATGAACTTGTTAGCAGAAATAATTTATCTTTGTTGAGCCATAATTTACGTATATACTGAATTGTTAACGGATTTTCCCTTTATTTCCCGACCATGACAAGAAGCACAGGGTGAAGGGGGGGGGCGACAGGAGTTTGTCACTCCTTCATGGCACCTGATGTTTTGGAGGTCGGGCTTTTTCCTTATGTGTTATCATATTGTGTTTGTAAAGTCTTTAGTTCGAATCTCGGCCGCGAATGACCTAAGTCGATAAAAAAAGGGTAGCAGCTATTTTTTGTGTCATTGCAGGCGTTGACAAGAAAAATATCTCTCACTGTTAAATAGTCATTTATTCCAGTCAATATATAAAGTCGTTCACTTGTATAATATACACGAACTTCTTTATATGAGTGCAATCTTCTCGAGTGTGAAGTGAAACGACTTACAGTCGATCAATCAATTCTTGGTAGTCTAACATGCAATGGGTAACTGCAAAACCCTCGTGTAATTTAGAATAGTCGAGGATGGAAAACCTCAGCGAAAGAGGGTGACGAGGATTGGATACCTCATGTCAGTAACCCAGTTGCAGGAAAACTGCACGGTTAGCGGGAGGCCCCGGTGTCAGTTTGGATGACATTATGCTTTTCCTTTTAAATTACTACTCAGTTGATCTTACCTTTTTCATTTCATTCAACGGAGTAATCATTACTATTGTAGAAATGTTCTGCTCCCATATCATCTTCCAAAAGTCAATCATAGTTCTGCGTTGCGGATACTGGGTAATAATGTACTCATTATTCTACAAAAACATTTTATTTGTATAAAAAAAATTAAATGTTAATTTGCCGAAAAAAAACTTATTTGTATAATAATTGAGACTTAGACAACATCCAAATTTGTGTTATGAACTAGGGCTTTTCAATAAATTATGTCCTGAACTCTATGACACATAACATAGAAATCATATTACATTAATCTTAACTTTCTCTGAGGATTGAATCTTTAAAGAATTAATAAGAGCTTATGAGACCACTCTTCATCACATTGTTTCATTGTGAGAAGCTGGAAACACGGGCTATTCGAGACACTGCATTAAAAATGAAAGGTAAAGAATCAGTAAACTAGAGTGAAATTAAACGCTTCATTAAAGCTGCTGTAAAACGTGTTAAGAGTCGCAAAGAAATATTCAATGAAATATGCGAAATTAACAGCCACCAATGTCTGTTTTATAGATACATTAGCAAATGGATTTCAATGACAAAAATGATATAATCGGCATCCAAAATGGTTACCATCCTTGGCGACAAGGCCTTACAAAAACCAATGAACTGTTTGCCAAAATTCAACAAATTTTCACTGATGATTTTTGATTGACTTTAAACACATAACAAGTTGACAGGCACCATTTTTGGGGTAGTTCACACTGTTTTAAAGAAACATTTAACAACATAAGACATAACACTCAATGGTCAATGATCACCCTATGTTTTGAAAAATGAGTGAAAACGACTCTAACAGATAATGAAATTAGAATCTATTGCTGTAGACCCTCAAAACAAAGAATGGGTGGACTTAACTGGCCAGAAAAAATGCTGTAAATTTAAGTTTCACAAAATGTTTATTTTTTTCCATCATATAAACTCCCGATATCTTAACCGTGTATTCATGGTACGGATGTGAATTTTAAACGCTTTTTTAGAGGTAAACTAAATAAATATCGAAGGCATGGTGCCTGAATATTTCTTGAATATCAATAGATAATCAGGGTCAGGCGTTTTTTCATCGTCTGAATACATTGTCAGCACATGTTTGTCGGCTGTTCTTAAGAAAACTGTAGTTGTATATTGAACAAAATAATGTAATATTAAAAGGAGAAGAGCCGACAAAAGTGTGCTCACACTTAATTTAACAAAAAACATGTTCGAAAGAAACTTCTAGCTTCTATTGTTATGTCTTCGATTGACCTGTTAAATATTACAATTCATCACTTGATGTCCACCTGCGAGTGAACTCGTGAAAACAGGTATATTGTATTCTTCAACCTGACCTCGATCTAAATTATGTCTTTGAGCGTGCTTTGTTGCCGTTTTCAGAATTTGGCAAGATGAATATTGTTTTAATTTTGCGTGTCGTCACATTTTTAAAATAATGACATCGCTGTAATATGCTTAACATGTATTCGAATTTATGGAGAGAGAGAGGGATAGAGAGAGAGATGTAAACAATGACGCCGATCGATAGCCCCGCCTTCTATAAATATTGATTGTGTGACATAAAAACCAGTCCGGGTACATGTCGAATTCCGGAAGACGATACTCATGTATCGTTGCTTCAATTTTGATACATGACAACATGGCATTGTTTTTGTACAAATGTTCCGCCTAATATAACCAAGTTTATGTAGCTCTTTCCATTGCTCGTAATATATTTTGGATTCACTTCATTAACAGCTTGGTAGCGGAGTCGCAAAAAAATCCAAAATAGGGCGTTAAGTCCACCCATTCTTTACAAAAAGTTGCACTTGACAAAAACATCGAAGTTCTCAAAAGAGCAAAGAATTGCAAGAACAAAAAGACAGTTTTATATGCCATTATCACAGCGTCAAAATCCACACGCCCTGAGGAGACTTGGGGATGTACCGAAAGTTAATGTTTTGTAAAACAACAATAATCGCCAGATTTTGCACGCTCGTTTTATTTTCCAAACTTGAAAAAAAACTTTCAGAAAGAAAAAATATTTCCAGGAAATCATAGGATCTGTCATATTTCCGAATAAGAAGAACCATACTGAAAAATGTGTTCTAAAAATAATCAAGAATTGGTTAAAAATGTTATGGACATGTTTTTTCTTCTTTAAAGGATAATATTGAAATGAAATCATTAAGACTAAATCATTGAAGTACATCTATAAAAATAATAAAACTTAATAATATTCTAATTTTAAAGCTTTGATTGGGATTAGCATTATATGTAAATCAGTTTATCGAAGTGTGTTCTAGGAAAATGAGTTTACTGTCAGCATTACTTACAAAGACATGACTAGCATTGATATAGTTCATCTCTGGTACCTCCAAGGGGTGATGCAGCTTGACCCTATTTGAATCATCTATGACATTAAAATATCTTATTAAAAGTGAAAGACTTGTTATCAAATCCATATAGAATAAGTTCAGCTAATAGAATGACAATTAAAAGATCATTAGATACTTATTTCACCTTCGTAATACTTACAAGGAATTGTTGAAGATCTATTTTTCTCGTAGTTTTCCATCAGATTTCCAACGGTTGCAGGACTTGTTGAGACGAGTGAGGTCAATTCCTGCAAGGTTGATATAAACAAATTTGAACACAAATCCAAAGAAATATAATTAAGAAAAAAAAATTTATTGTGAATTACTACTTACTGAAAATTCATTGCTTAGTCTTGCGCCGTTTTCTCTAGTTAACTCTTGTACATGATTTAATAAAAACTCAACCCGAATTGGTCTACAAATCAAATAGATCTAAGTTAACAAAAGTGCAATTTCAAAGAGTTGGTAACCTTACGAAATTGAGAGTATAGATATAGGCTATGGAATAAAGTGCCTAATATACACTTTGTAATAGGAATATGTCTAGTAAGAGAAAATGAAAGACTTACTTAATATTATAATCTCTCCTGAAATGTGTGTATCCGCTTGTGCTAAGATATATATAAAAAAAGATTTTCATTTGAAGGTCAATTGAGTTTAAATCAGTCTTAGATAACAATTTTGTTATTTGTATTTTTGGTTACCGATAAGTTGTGTTTAGCGAAATATCATGATTTTTTTTATAAAGTAATTACACATAATAAAGATTCATTTTCTCCTGTTTTAGCAACACTAAACAATAAATTACGATAAAGTTCTATATCTGTTATTCATTTTTGCAATATTCGTTTAAATAATTTTGATATAACTATGCTTTTGAAAATCATACCCTTCTATCCTTGACATTGAAAGGTCGGTATATCTTTCACGCTTTCTACAAAATTGAAATACTTATATTATACAATTCCTGCTCGTCCTGGCCCACTCGATGACCTGCCCTGACCTCGGCCGCTACGCTACCTCGGTCAGGTCAGATCACCTTGTGGGCCAAGTCTCATGTCCTTATTTCTCCATGTTGACCTCAAAAGGGGTAATCAATTGTTGTATTATACCGATATATATTGAAAAGTATGAATCTGAATAATGAACCGTTATCAATTCTTTCTTTGATCGGGATCGGGATTCGCTACACGGAGTGTAGCGAAGATGTTTACATTGACGTTGACGTCTGCAAGTCGTGTAAGTTTTTGCATCATGATTTACTGATTATAACAATATTGGATGATAGCAACATACATTGCTAACGATTACTTTTCCTCAACACAGTCAAAATCTAACACAGAATTCAACTCTTTAAAGAGCCGCTTCTACATTCTATTGAACTGTAGGCCTATAACGATACATGTACACTGTATTTTGAAATGAGTAAACCGTTTAAGTTAGCGATGAAATTTTACCGTATTATGTATGGTAATGCAAATAAGACCATGCACAAATTTAAAAACATGTTGTTTTTCTCGAATTATTATCATTTTATGCATTAACTTTACTCAAAAACGAATTTTTGATTAAGAGGTCATAATTTAGCGGTCATTAATTATAATGACAGGGTCATTATATCCCACGTGCAAGGATTCCTAGGTCATTATTGCTGTAAACAGTACCATTTGGAGTCATTGTTGTGTTTTAAAGTCTTCTAACCAGCCAATCAAATTTGAGTATTATTAATAGAGGTATAATAATAAATGTTAAAGCGAAGAAATGTTGTTAAATGGCATCGTTTAAATTGAAGTTGCCATTCATTTTTAAGATAAGTTTTTCTCGTGTAAAGTTTGAAGTCTTTATTATTGTTTCATTTACTAGTTATATGCATTTGTAAATGTTATATGTCCTATTAGGTATAAAACTTAAATTCATTTTTTTTTAAAAAGTTTGTATATAAAAGTCTTAAATAATGAATATGCGAATATGTAGAAATTTGTCAACACATAATTTTTATAGTTTTTTTTTTGTTTTTTAGAAAACCCACAAAATTTAGTAAAAGCATGATTTCCATTGATTCATGTTGGTGTACATGATCCTAGAAATCCGGTTAAAAGCTGTTAATATTTTATTTAATTTATTATACCTGTACTTTCTGTGTACGAAGACAACAACACCAACTACCAGTATCACGATTACAATGACCCCTAAAGTCGATCCTACTACAACAGGAACTGTGCTGTCTGCCTTCGATGCTTGAGCTTAAAGAAATTGTGTAAGAACATTAAGAAAAATTGGCTTTTATCGATTAGTTTTTTTTTAGCTCACCTGAGTTGAAAGCTCAAGTGAGCTTTTCTGATCAAATTTTGTCTGTAGTCCGTCTGTCCGTCCGTCTGTCTGTAAACTTTTCACCTTTTCGACTTCTTCTCAAGAACCACCGGGCCAATTTTATCCAAACTTGCCACAAAGCATCCTTAGGTAAAGGGAATACAAGATTGTTCAAATAAATAGCCAAGCCCTCTTCCAAGGGGAGAAAATTATGAATTAATGAAAAATTTATTATTTCTTTTAAAAATCTTTTTTCCAGAACCATTGGGCCAGGATAGATGAAACTCACGTGGAATTAACTTCAGGTGGTGTATAAATCATGGCCCCCGGGCATAGGGCGGGGCCACAATGGTCGATCAAAATTTTACATAGGAATATATAGGAAAACATTTTCTCCAGAACAGAAAAGTTTTGTCAGATTGACATGTAAGCATCTGAAGTAGTGAAGATTTAAATTTATTCAAAAAATATCCGGGAGGGGGGTGGGGGTCACAAAGGGAGATCGAGTAATATGTTGGAAAAAATCTTTAAAAATCTTCTTTTCAAGAATGGCAAAATTATACATGACTTTTGAATGCTTTATTGATATATTGACATTCTCAAGTTAGTAATAGAAAACAAACCCCCCTCTCCGAACAAGTAAGCTTTTCAATAATAAGCTGATTTGTGTGGCCCATGGGCCTCTTGTTTAGATTTTGTTTCTGATGGACAAAAAAAAAAAAAAGAAAGAAAATACCTGTTGGCGTCTGAAATGGTCCTATTGATCCAGATTGACTGCATCCCGCCAAAGTGCAAGCAAATAGTGTCAATCTAAATATACATGAAAAAACTGCTTACTAAGTTATCGATTTAACGATCAAGACCTGACTGGACGTTCAACATGTCTTCATTATATTTACATATCCTTCAAACCTGTAGGAAAGTCCAGGTCGTAATGGTCCATTACAGTAGCCGCGTGGCCCAAGCGACTGACAATTGTTATCCTCACCAATAGTAAATATTTTTGCTCTTGATACACCATACTCTTGAACTGAAATATTTTGAATAAAAAATAGCATCCATGGTCGAAGAACATTTAACATGTTTGTTAAATTGCTCAAATCACATGATTAATTAAAAATTCTAGTTGATGAAATTGGTTGTATTTTTCGTGACATGATATGTATATGTAAACTCATAATAAGTCTCATTAAATCTACCATGTAGTTTTATTGCTGTCATAAAATTATCATCCGTTGCCCGATACAGAGTAAATTGATTCTGCCTTGCCTCAAACCAGTCTGGAAGACTTTCCCACATATAACTGAGTGTACGAGGTTGTTTATCTAGATCTACAAGATATTGCACAAATAGAAAAAAAAATGTTTAAAAGTATCTTCGATACCTTTCTTGAAATTATGGTGAAAAGGGTTATATTGCGTGAGATTTCCACAAAAGGACCAAATTAGCTCTGCCCATGACTTAATGTGCAAAAATGCTAAATAAAAAAAATATTTTCTTCAATTTCTTATGGTCTGTACAAGTAGATGTTATGATATTTGGAGATTTTTACGTTCTTGGTTGTGTAAAATACATTCATCTACTTTATGTTTTTTTAAGTGTAATATCAATGGCTTTACCATTTTAATATCGTTTGTACTCAATGTATGTCTCTCAAAACACATTTTTCTTGTGAAAATAATGTTCATTTATGTAAATAACAAAATACTTGCCAGAACATTTTGAACAGACTGCTATTCCAAAATAAACGATATGACCATTTATGTCATTTGTGAAAAATGTTGCATTTAAAGCTACTTCAATAGTTGTTTCCATGACAATTTTGTGCATCACAAGGGCAAAGTCAGTCATCAACGGTGGAGCTGAAATTGCAAGTACATGTAATCTAATTAAAATTAGAACCTTGTTACGTTGCTTTAAGAATCCTTACAGCGACATAACAGAATACTTAAGGAATAACTGTCTTATTTTTCGATTTCATGATGTGATCAATCGACTGGCTTGTGTGATAATTTGGATAGGCGCCTTCGGCGTTTATGCGTAAAATTATCACCCAAGCCAATCGATTGATCATCGTCATGAAATCGAGAAATCTGACAGTTATTTCTTATATTTACATGCTCTTGATTCCGCCAATCCACGTGTTACAAGTCCAGCTTCTTTTCTCTATTTGTCCCGCCCTGCACGTGATTTTTTTTAACCGTGCCTTTCGATGAACCAGTACATTGATAAGGAAATACGAGGGCTGTTCAATAAATAATGTCCTCGGTGCTCAGAAAGAAGAAAAAGACGCTTTTCAATGATTTAGTCTTCATCGACATGATTTTACTAATTAATCTCTTTTAAGTAAAATACATGTCCGTAACATTTTTTATCCAATTTCTGATTGTTTTTAGAACTAATGTTTGGGTATGACCCTTAGTATACTGGAAAATGGCAGATCCAATGATTTCCCGGACTTGTTTCTTCCCTCTGAAAGGTGTTTTTTTCAAGTTTGGAAATAGAAACAAGTCAAAAGGTCAACGATCTGGCGAATATTGTTAATGTGAAAAAACATTAACTTTCTGTTTATCCCGAAAACCCCTTTACTCTTCAGGGCATGCGGGTTTGGACGCTGTCTTGAAGAAATTTAATGTAGTGGATTCCTGATTCTGGGTCCTTTCTCTAATAAACTTTTTGATTTTTTTGCAAAGAAATTGCTTTCTAGACTCATCCAGAAATTAAACTGTCTCTCCGAATACGAATTTGAACAACAATACCACTAATTTTTAAGAAAATTACATATAAATCTGTCTTTGTGCTTTTGAATACCTGTGCTCTTGTCAGACATTCGCCGTTTTTATCAAGTACATCTTATGGTAAATTTTGTTTTGAGAGTTCTAACCAATAGATTCATGTTTCAATATCTGTTTGAAAATAAAACAAACGTGGATAACTAAAATTACTGATATTTTAAAATAATTGTTAAGAATTTCGTATACGCTGTCGTTTTCACTCATTTTTCAAAATATAGGGTGACCTTTGAGTACCAAGCTTTTTTACCGTCAAACGTTTCTTAAAAACAGTGTAAACTACTCCCGATATAATGTCTATCAAATTTGCTATGTGTCGAAAAGTCAATCATACATCATCAAATATTATTTGTTGAAAATTGGCAACCAGTACATAAGTTGTTATAATTTTTGTTGGCAAGGAGGGTACCCATTTTTGATGCCCATTATATAATTTTTTATCATTGAAATCCACCTGCTCTTTTGTCTATAAAATAGGCATTGGTTGCTGTAAATGTCATATATTTCAGTGAATATTTCTTTTGGATTTTTAACAAGTTTTACGGCAGCCATAATGAAGCTTTTATTTTCACTCTAGTTTACTGATTCTTTACCATTCATTTATAATGCAGTGTCTCGAAAAGCCCTTGTTTCCCAGCTTCTCACGATGAAACTATGTGATGAAAAGTGGTCACATAAACTGTTATAAATTCATGAAAGATTCAATAATGAGAGAAAGCCAAGTTTAATGCCATATGATATCTGTAATGTATGTTTTATAGTTCAGGACATTATTTATTGAACAGCCCTCGTAAAGTACATTAACTATTTGTAATTTTATCTCGGACAAAGACATTGGAAATATAAATATAGAGGCGCAAAGGATCTAATTTCAATACAGTGAAATGGCAAGTTTATCAATATATTGATATCTCCACTGTGACCTTAAAAATAATTTTAAGTGACTTTAAAGAAAGTTTAGCAAATCAATTATTTTCTTTTGGTTTCTTTTTTTAAAGATAACACGGCCCAGTCATACAAAATATTCAAAAGGCAAAACCTTAATGCTATTTGAAGTTTGTCTCAATACGAGAGAAAACAATTAATCATTTAATGTACAAAAAACAACGGCTGGAAATTTATTCTTCCATTAATAAAAAAAGTAACGAAAGTGGTAAATCTAAGAAAAACACTCAAAACATGTCTTTATAGAATGCCATAAATATTTTAGAAGAAGACGTTGACGGCCATCTAACTATCAAGCTTTATGATAAACGTGGTGGCTTTAACTTTTCAATAGTCATACAGTGCTCAAATCTCGGTTGATTCGATACACAAGAACTTGCTCTGTGTACGGAGAATTTCGAAGACGAAATAAGTTATTGAAAAACAAGTTGGTGAAACAAAATCCATGCAACAGCATTGGCAGTGAATGTTTTCTATCATTAAATCAAATCCTGACTGACGTTATTCATACTAATTGAAAGATTGGCAATTTTAAATACACTAACATGTTGACAGATTTTACTGATATCCTCAATATGACATGGAGCACAAGGCGAGTGTAACCAGTCGGCAGAGGATGCTCATTCCTCTATGGCACCTGATCATATCTCAGATATTCAAGAAGTTCGTGTTCGCTCTGCGCCAGAATTGATATTCTTAATGAATTTTTGAGGTGAATTATGTTCGATATCTCCATATACAGTTTACTGTATATTGTGTACTCATTTTTTTTTTTTACAAATTTTTTAGCGTAAAAATATATACCGGTACTTAATTTGAGCTGCAAAAGATGATGGTTAAGTACAGTTTGCTAATTTACCAGGCGATGTTGTTATTTAGGAAATTTATATATTTGTGGCCAACGTAATCCAATACCTATATATTTACTTGCAACATCACAGCTATGTCTTATTAATTATAACAAATGATATAACTCCAAAGAGTTTGAAAACAATGCTTTGAATTCTTAATTCATACACACAGCCAAAATATTCTCAAACAGCGAATTTTGAAGCTTTCAACCAGCAATGAAGTGTACATTGGAATAGAGTTCCATGACTATATTTCTGATAAAAATCATATGTGCATATTTGCCTAAACAAATTGTAGCTTTAAGAAAACTTAATAACCGATCGAAACAATTCATTATTTCTGTTTAGAATAAGTACGATTTTTAAAAGTTTTTGTTTTTATTTTTATGAATTATCCGTATATATAATTACCTTTAATGGTATCTAAGTGTATTTTGTTGCTGAAACTTTCCCCAGCAGAATTAGATACATGTAGCTGATAAAACACCATATCTTGAGGTCCAACATTTCTAATTTCTAGTAGATTTTCCTTCTCTTTATCACCCGTAATTACAAACCTTCTGGCATATTTGTAATTATCTATGAAAATAATGGAGGATGTCCCGTTATGTTGCTTTAACCAGGTGTCATTAGTTGTTTCTGTTGACTTAATGGTTGCCCTTAAGATGGCGGTTGTACCCTCCAACACATGTGAAGGTCCAATTAAACTGACCACAGGAACTGCAAATAAAAAAAAAATTTTAAGTAAATTATTTTGTCATCGTCTCAAGCCACGGTCCAGAGTCCGCATAAATGCTTTCTCCTACCTGTGACTTTTTGGTCAAAAAATCTTGAATATTTACGTCTCTCTAGTGTGACGTCATTTTCAGTCATTGACAAGTTTTGTTTCCATCGCAATTGATATCAACAATATTGCCGTCACGGTATACAAGAAATATATCGTACACTGCGATTGGATATTGAAAGGTCACATCAAAGTTCATTTTCCGACTACGCTTTACTCGCATTGATCAATATTTTAATGATCTACGAAATATTCTCTTCTCATTCAACCACGGCTAGAATGAACATTTTAGGAATCTCAGACACCTGACATCGTACTACGGACAGCGGACTGCAAACAATAGACGACTTTCGGGGAGCGTATAGAAATACGTTTTAAAGCATGTTTTTCGTATAGATAATTTATTCTCGTGATACGATTTTACACTACTAGACTTGTCTTCAAGGAAAGAGGCGACACATTCCATGCAATGTATTTGTTGTTATAACTCGTGCAAATGAAAACGAAATTTTATTATCGAGTTCAATGATATATATACGTAACATTCTAGTTACTTTTTTGACATGCTCCCTAAAATGAAAAGTCCGCAGTCCGCTGTAAGTTGTCAGGTGTCCGAGATTCCGAAAATATTCAATGGGAGAGGATCATACATTATGGCCGTGGTTTGCGACGATGTTATTTTGTATGAATTCAAAATTATTCAAGATATTATTATTTTTAGAAAGTTTTAAATAAATACATATAATTCAACTTATAATTCTTTTAAAAGTTTCGAAGAAAATATATTGTAAATATCAAATTTATTTGACTTTCGAGAGAGATATTGTTAAAAATTAATTGACTTACGAAGTAATTTCTTTTCTACTCATCTTGAAGAAACATGTAGCAAACAAAGCTAAGAAAGGATTTTCTTTAGAATAACATGAATAATTTGATTTATTTTATAATTTTTTTCGTACAACTTATTGCAAAAAAATATAGAAAACATACCCATTATGATCTGTAGATGCAAAGCATTGCTTATTGTAGTTCCTAGTTTATTAGTTGCTATCAAAACATACGTAGCGTTGTCATTCATATCTATATTGTTGATAATGAGGATTGGTCTTTCCAATGATGTAGAACTCCCATTGTATTTAGCAGATAATACGTCGATGGTCAGGACGCCTTTACTCTCGATTTGTGATTGCCATTTAATATCAGTTACAGATAAAACAGAAGAAATGTTTCCTAGAAACATTGCTTTCCCGCTTAATGGGGCTGTACTATTTCCCATAATGAAAATGTTTGGTGGTCCTGAAGCAAAATATATATACATAAGAAACCTAACTAAATACAGGCTGTATGGAATGATTTTGAAGTGCTGTAGCTGGAGGATGTAATTTGACGTCTGACCGTATGTAATTAAAAGCAAGTTATGATGTCCATACAGGGAAATTAAAAAAAAAAATGAAATACGTAGACATTTTAAATTGAAGTTGAAGAAAACTGAAAAAAAAATTTCATACATGTACATGTATCTGATTATCTTTTTATAAAAAAAAAAAAATAAATAAAAACAAAAACAATCACCAGTCTGATTTCTAATGCAGAAATATTCCATTAAATAATATTGATTTTAAATATTTGCTCACAATTTTTTGATAGATAAAAAGAACATGTATTTATAACATATTTTACCTGACTTATACATGTACATACGTAATGTAATGACGTCACTCGTTGAATTTCCTATGGCATTCCATGCTTCACAAGAGTAGTTTCCCAGATCTTTGGAATCCACGTTATGAACTGTGATGTTGGGATTCGTCAAGGACCCTCCACTGTATTTCCGGAAGTTCCCCGTGATATTTATAGATTTTCCATTTTTTAACCATGTGATTGCTGATAAGGAAGGAGAATCTGATGAGATTGTAATAAGACATGGAATTGTAATTGTGGATGAAGATTCAAAAGGCTCTGATAGGGCAACCGCTGGTCGTTCTAAAAGAGATTGGTTTTGTTTTAATCCCATGTATGCAATTAGAAATCAAAATAAATGTTAATAACCTAATACGCGAGTTTCGAGATTGTAACTCTCTTACAATACGAGGCGCATACAGTATTAATTTTGACATGGAGGTGGGACAGGTTAATTGTTTCTGTATACAAACGTGTATATGTAAATGAACGATATTCATCTAATGTTATAGCAAAATAAAACTGTTAAGCATTGATGCATTTGTCATTTGATAATCTGATTTTATCAAGCTCTACTATGCATAATTATTTACAAATCTACTTTTTAGGGTACCTTTAAACGAGAGAAACGTCGTAGTCTTCATAAAAAGTAACCAATTAACCAATTGAAGTAATCAATTGATTGTACAAACATTTTCTAAAAAGTTAGTGGGTTTTTTGAAGTTATAATTAGGAAATGAATTAATGTGTCATTTTGATTGCCGACGTGCAATGTGCATGTGTACTGCATTTATTGGAGGTCCGTACCTCTTCCCTCGTCTGAAAATCCTAACATACACTGATATTCCTTTATTAATACGATTTTTTTGCTTTAAAAAATCACGCTTTTACATAAATTTGGTTATTCTCGAGTTGTAGAATGCATCTTGACAATCGTGTAGTTATGATAAACCAGTATACCGATAATGCAATGTTTTCAAAACTCAGATATCTGTCCCACCTGTCTGTTTACGCGGCAACGAAAATCCCCTTCTAAATAAATAGCGCACCAAGGGAGATTATCTCGAAACTTGCGTATTACATCTCTTTTAACCAAAGAGCAGAGATAGAAATTAATTCAAAGACATGTCTGTTTTTTAGCGTTTTACCTCCAGTAACATTGAGAAAAATTATTTGACTTTTCAGGATAATTCCTGGTAATTCCAGCACAACCCGATATTCGCCCTCGTCAGGAAATTCTGTATTGTTTATAAGAAGGAAGAGACCATAACTTCCATTATTAATTGTGAGGTCCTGTGCGTATTTGTCGTCGTTGAACGATATATTTGTCGGCACATCACTGTCTAATTTTTGCCATATAAAGGTTGTAATCGGTAGTAGTGAAGCAACTGTAGAATTCAATATGGTCGTGTATCCATAAATAATGTGAGTCTCTTCTGTTATTGTAACTGTCGGTACTAAAATGATTGGTTATAAAACATGAAATAAAAAAAAAAACAATTCTAACATTGATAATATCGATGTTATAGTTTTAATTTTGCGTTAAAAGAAGATTTAAACAAGCATCAAAACTTATATTATGATAGTACAAAACCTGTTTTCAAATTTAGTGCACATTAAATTCCAAAAATACAAATTCAATTGAGGCGTTTGCAAGTTTTTGTACTCTTATTTTTTGTATTTTCAATACAAAAAAGCATTAATTATTGCTGGCTTATATCAAGTAATAGCAATGGATTTCATATTCAGTACATGTATAAAGAAAATTACATGTATAGTGGGTAAAATATGACCACAAGAAACTTATCTAAATTTTTGGGTGTGTGAGCAAAATCGTGATTATGTTTATACTTATAAAAACTTTAAAATTAGATAAAACTCACCAGTATTTTTCTATTCTCAAAAATACTTTTGCCTCATTTTGGGGAAAAAATAAAATTATATAGAAGTATTAAAAACAAATAACTACAAAGTGTAAATGCCAACAACAGGTGAAGTAGTCAGTACTCGATTCCTTTGCTCAAATCATCAACATTCTGATGTGCAAACTGTCTAATCTTTTGAAAACATCTGTATTCGCAATGATATATTACCTACAGTACAATTGTTAGCCATGAACTCAAAGAAATGTTGATCACACTGACACAGGCCATCAGTACAAACTGCTCCTTTGTATCCGCCACAATCCTCCACTGTTGAGCAGTTCCTATGCTCTGCTCCAGTGAGCAGGAACAATATTGAAAGGACCTTCGCAAAATAAATGGTATTACTTACATCTTCCTCTTCTCAAAGTTCTCAAATACATTGCTTATAAATTAAATTTACAGAACAGCAGTTACTTTTGGCCTGGTTGCATAAATTAAAGTTGAAAAACCATACTTTTTGGTATTTAGATTTTTAAAAGTTTCTAAAGGTTGAATACTAGTGTATAGTGTATATTTAAATCAAATTCTATTTTTAAGAAATATCTACATTGCGATTAAAGTCAGTCAAACATCATAGCAAGATCCTCTTATCCATATGCTGAAAACATTTAGATATAACTATTCGAAGGTGTATTAAAGCTTACCCTCTATTGTAATTTAAGAAATTTGCCAGTAAAACACGAGTATGCAAATGTCTGATGTGAACAGATGCATTCCTTGCACAATTTCCTTTTTACATGACGAAAAGCACTAAAAATATACTCAATGTTTGAATACTTACTACCCTATATATCTATACTTATAAATTAATACATTTTGCAAATAAATTTCGAAAGGGTGCACCAGAGTTCTTACTTACTTCTCTTACAAAACACTAGGTACAATATTTCACTTGCATAGTTAGTATAGTACATAAAATTAATAGTTTTACTTTAATTTTCTATAAACAGCCATTAGATAGCAAAAAAAAAAAAAAAACATGAGTACGGTGGCGTTTCCGGTCAGTGGATCCAAGCTATTGGTAACAAGCAATGATCGTTTATTCATTCATTAAAATTTCATCACTGACTTATTCAATCAAACCTTAATTTAAATGATATTAAAAAATGAGTTATGATAACCGATTGAAAAGGGAAATGTGCAATTTATTTTCGTCATCTACTGATCTTAATATTGACAGAAGCTTCTAGAACATCACATAACATCAAGTCCGATTTTTTAAAAGAAAAACGATGTGATTATAGCTGCATTAACTTAAAAAAAAACTTTTATGTGGATTGGTATTGAAGCAATGGTAAATCATTTTTGCGAAATTATTCATATATCGAAGACTATTACGAGGGCTGTTCAATAAATAATGTCCTGAACTGTATGACATACAATACAGATATCATATGACATTAAGCTTGACTTTCTCTCATTATTTAATCTTTAATGAATTTATAACAGTTTATGTGACCACTTTTCATCACATTGTTTCATTGTGAGAAGCTGGAAAACAAGGGCTATTCGAGACACTGCATTATAAAAGAATGCTAAGAATAAGTAGACTAGAGTGAAAATAAAAGCTTCATTAAAGCTGCTGTAAAACTTGTTTAAAATCCCATAGAAATATTCACTGAAATACTAGTATGTGACATTTACAGCAACCAATGCCTGTTTTATAGACAAATGAGCAAGTGGATTTCAATGATAAAACATTATTTAATGAGCATCAAAAATGGGTACCGTCCTTGCCAACAAAAAACTATAACAACTTATGTACTGTTTACCAAATTTCAACAAATAATATTTGATGATGTATGATTGACTTTAAGACAGGTAGCAAATTTGATAAAGTTCATTTCGGGAGCAGTTTACACTGTTTTTAAGAAACGTTTGACGGTAAAAAAAGCTTAGTACTCAAAAGTCACCCTATATTTTGAAAAATGAGGGAAAACGACAGCGTGTACGAATGTCTTAACAATTATTTTAGAATATCAGTGATTGTATTTATCCACGTATGTTTGATATTCAAACAGATAATTGCTAAAAACCCTTAAAACAAACTTTACCATAAAATGCACCTGATAAAACAGCGAAGGTCTGACAAGAGCAAAGAATTGCAAGAGCACAAAGACAGATTTATTTGCAATTTTCTCAAATATAAATGGTTTTGTTCTTCAAAAGCGTATATAGGGAGACAGTTTAATTTCTGGAGAACGCTAGAAAGCAAATGTTGTGCAAAAAATTCTAAAGGTTTATCAGAGGAAGGACCCAGAATCAGGAATCCACCACATTAAATTTCTTCATGACAGCGTCCAAACCCGCACGCCCTGAAGAGTAAAGGGGGTTTCTGGATAAACAGAAGGTAATGTTTTTTCACATTAACAATATTCGCCAGATCTTTGATCTTTTGACTTGTTTTTATTTTCAAACTTGAAAAAACACCGTTCAGAAGGAACAAACAAGTCCAGGAAATCCTTGGATCTGCATTTTCCAGTATACTAAGGGTCATACCCAAAAATGAGTTCTAAAATAATCAAAAATTGCACAAAAATGTTGCAGACATGTGTTTTAATTAAAAGAGATTAAAAAGTTAAATCATGAAGACTTAATCATTGAAAAGCGTCTTTTTGCTTCTTTCTGAGCACCCAGGACATTATTTACTGAACAGCCCTCGTACATCGTAGGTTTTTCTAATGATCTTATCTTTGAATTTGTATTTTCCTCACTGATTATCGTAGAAATAAATCCGATGTTCAATACGTACTTCGTAATTAGTTTGCTTACATTAAAACTTAAACATGAAAAAAATGAATAAGGCATTGTTCTAACGCAAATAAGTTGCAAAGTTTTGTGCAGTATTCATGCTATACGTTAATTTTCAGTGTTGTTTTTTCCCCCTGAATAGTCTTTTTGTATTTAATACTAGGCCTATTCATATAGTGTAAAAAGCTCATTTTTTCACAGGTACTTTGGTCTGTGATTACAAATATCTATATACATGTACTTCATAGGCACATAAAAATCAATGTCAACTGATTTTTAAAAACCTATTTTAATATTCACAATTCCCTATTAAAGCAATTTAAATGGTCAGCAAAAATTTGAAAATTATTTGTTGATTTATAAAGGAGATACGGAACTTAAACCTCTTCATAATGAAAATAAGGTTCGTGCCTTTTTATTACAAATAGAAAATATCATATTAATGACATAATGAGATGCTGCTAGTCGATAGAAAGGGTTTAATTGTATTTGGAATAAACTTCTTTATAAATTGAAGAAAATTACTTATAATGTACATACATCAGTATATTTAACCTATGTAAACAAAAACATGACATGGGTCTTGCTTTCATAACAAAGATTTCAAGCTCTAAATTTTTACGTCTTAAGGTAGAGACCGATAGCAATCACGTGATCGAAAGAATTCGCATATTTGCACGTGCTTTTTTTCCGGATTCCGGAACGCCGTCAAATAAAAGTCTCCATTTACACATTATTGTCTATGCTACAAGATGGCCGACGAAGCGATCGACGTATTAAATCTTTACGGTTCTCGAAATTGAAGCATCTTCATGAGAATCAAAATAGAAGTGAGACTGAAGCCGAACATGAACATAATTTTAATGAAACTACTCCTTGTCCAGTGTCCGCTGCAGCACCACGTGGGTACACCGGTATCGATCAGTGCCTGATGTTGTTTTCTGTATAGACATTTTAAAGACCATGACCCTACAGATGTTAATTGGTATGATGGAAGAAGTAAAATTTTTGCAGAACAGATTTTTTGTATGCTGTGTCCGTGTCAGATACATAAGGTGAATATTTACGACTTAGTATGTCGATCATGACTATGGTGCTTGTTTGTTTACGCACATGTCTGGTACAACCAGTATATTTAGCTTCAATTACCAATAACCTTCATAGAAGATTTTTTTCCTTCCTAAAGTAGTTTTGTTTAGCTAAAAATTAAAACATTTCATGACCAGACTGTAACTTCTAGAATAGAAGAATAAAACTGGACATTTCTGGTGTCAGAACATGATAAAGGCCGGATTGATAAAAAATGTAAAGTAATCATACTTATCTGTGCCTAACACACGAGGTGGTGTTTAGTTACTAGGATAAAAAAAATGGAAAAAAAAACATTTTGCTTAAATTGTTCAAATGCAGAAATGTGTAAACTTTCTCTGCTTTGGATGACAGATGCTTTTTAATTTATTATTATACTGTAACCCCTTTTATAAATGATAGTGGACATTTACTTGCAAATGTTTTGTCTTTTTTAAATAAAAAGCAAATTGTAAAAATTTGCATTGAAAAAAAAAGAAACATTTTTAGGATCAAATGACAAAAAAATAGGGTCAGTTGGGTAGCAGGAAACAAGACTATTTTTTTAGCCTTATGTAATATTTATGTACCTGTAATAAATTTATGTATGTATTTGTTTTATGCTCAAAAGGGCCCTGATTATAAACAGATATCATATTCATAGATTACAAAAGAAATATTTAATACTACAGGTGAAGCAAGCTATGAACTAGACAGTGTATTCAGCTTTCTCTGCTGAAATAATGTGACCAAATCAAGTGTCACCTGGAAAGAGGAATGTCAAGGGTGATTTTTACATTAACTCCAAAATAGCCATTGGTTTGTATTTTTTTCTTTCAATTTACACTTGCATATGTATCAGGAAAAATCCAGAAATTTTTTTTCTAGGGGGTGGTGAAAAGGAGGTGTTTTATAATACATGTATTAAAAATTTAAATTTATGATTTTTAGTCCTTGTATTTTTAATTTAAACACCATAATGTACATACAGTATTATTGTATACATATACATGTAGAAGCATTTTCTTAAGTCAATAATTTCTCAAAGATCATATTAATATTTCAGGAAAGTTCACGCCAGATCTGCTACAGCAAACTGAACATAAAGTGGCATACTTGTTTGTCAGGAAACGAGGAACATGTATGGCTGGACTGAGAATCTAACAGGAGATCCCTGCATCACTACTTACATGTAGGTGCTCTATTGACTTAAATAAATGTATGGTTAAATATTTGTGTATAAACATTTAAAAAGTCAAGTTGTAAATTGAATTCAAAACTCAATAACCAAATAAATTGTAAAATGTAAAGATGTTTTCTAACTTGAATGAAATTATTTCAACTAAAGCACCACAGAATTGGTATGATAATATGAAGAAGTCAGTATTGTTAAAACACTTGTAATTGACATGGTTTTTTAACAATATTGACCTCTTCACATTATCATAGCTAAATTTGCAAAATAAATCAAAATTGTTAATAAATTCTACAATTTTTTAAAAAGATCAAGCTATTTACTTTATTTTATTTTCATCATGTTACAGATCCCATGGAAATATAGGGTCACTAATCAAGTGTCATCTGCAGTGTTACAAAAGAATATTGGATTTATATCAATAAGGTAATTAGGGACAAAACTGAATTAAAAAAATGGAATAAGATGTAAAAAGAAAAGTATTTTAATTCCACATATGATAGTTAGGTTGCTAGTTGTATATGCATTGATGTGTCACTAACAGGTACATGTAGTTTTTAATTTCCACAAAAACTTGATCCTTTGGTATTAACTCTTGAACAGTTTGTGCTGAGTCTTTGTATTTCATGTTTATTTCTTTTCCTTTAACCCCATGGTCTTGGCCTGAGAGTGTGGCCTACATTTAGCAACTAAAATATTTGATCTTTATCCTTATATACCAGTTTGTTTAATTAAGACAATTCATTAATCCAAATAATTTCCTTGGGAGCAAAAGTGCCCAGATTAATGAGGCGACTTTATATGCATTTGATTTAAAAAAATTCATGACATTATATAAAAAAGGTATCTCAAAAGTGTCTTATATTCATATAGACATAGTCATACTATGTTTGCAGTGTAAGAAAGAAGTAAAACATGTATTTTCATTCTTATTGTATTAAAATAGTTTGTTCTTTTCAGAAAAAGAATTACCAGAAGGAGACAGTAAAGAGGAACGGACATATCACACCATAAGACGAGCTTCAAAATCTAAATATACAGAATGAATTTTGCTCACTGCAGATCCTTGTGAAAGAACACCTTTGTTGTATTGACATAAAAACAACGGAATTGTCAGGATCCTTGAACATGACGCAACTGGCTGCATACGATAGCAATTAAAAATGCATACATCCATGTTTACATTGATCTTTGTTAGCCAGTAAGACAAAAAGCAAAATAGCAAGTTTATCCTATTACCGTACACGTACTGAATGTATTCACTTTATTTTGTTGAACTGCATCATGAGTTTAAAAATTGTACAGTATCATATACAGTTTATGGTGGGATTCCTCTATTTTTTATGAATCTGTTTGCAGAATCTATACTTTAAAGTTACAAAATTATTACCTCTAATACATTTTATGTTTTATTTTGTAAATTATTACACTATTTTTGTATGTATGTAATGATAACCAAATCACCCAAATTTCCCGCACTTTTTACCATGTGATGCCTTAGTGTATTAATATCTGACAACTGATGACCAGGCAGTCTTCATTCAACAGTGTAATACATAACACATTTTTATCTGAATATTTTTAAAACAAGGATAACATGCCGTGGATTGATTCTGTGTTCAAAACTTCATAACACTGGGTTTTCTTATTTATGTTGCACATGTATTTGGAATAAAAGAGGAATTGTTAAAAGAAAAGTGAAATTAATCATTCTATTGTTGTCAAAGGAAGATAATAAAACCAGTTTACTTATGCACAGAATTAGTCAAAAGATATTGTCATTAATAATTCATCCAAGAATCATATGTATAATAAATCTACAAAGTCAATTTGAACGATATAAAGGAAAGTTCTTATCTTTTTTAATATAAGTGCAAAAAGGTCAAGCAGGGCAACATGTGTCCAGGTGTACATGTATAAATTGTTTTCTGTGATATAGAATGTAATTTAGAAGAATATTACTTGGAATTTAACTCATTTTCTTTGAAATATTTTGATTAATTCTATCTATCAAAGTCAATTTGAATGATACAAGGAAAACTTCTTATCTTTTTCAATATAAGTGCAAAAAGGTCAACCAGGGCAACATGTGTCTAGGTGTACATGTATAAATTGTTTTTGTAATACAAAATGTAATTTAGAAGAATATTACAAAGAATTAACTCATTTTCTGTGAAATATTTTGATAAATTCTTGCTAATCTCTCTTAGTCACCATATTCTTCAAAATTGCATCCTTCTAAAGGAAGGGGGTAGGGTAGGGTGTATGATAATAAACTTGTTCCAGGTTGAATTTAAACCCCATTATGTAGTATGATTTTTTTCTAAAATTTAAGACACTTATAGGCTAACTATAATATGCAATAAAGAAAGAAATTTGATGGGTAATTTTTTCACAGTGGAAGCAGAAGTGTGAGACTTTATGCAATGAATAGGCAATATTTTAACCTAATTTGACCATGGATCTTGGTAAATGTAATTCTGTTTTTTGCTTACAATGCTTGATAAATTTAAGATTGATGTCAAATATTAATCTATACAGACAGATGTTTGAATTCATATAAGACAAATGATAATTGATATAGCAATAAAAAATTTACAGCCCTTTTCATATCATTTTCTTATATTATTTTACCCTGCTTTTTCAGCTCTTCGGTGGTTGATGAAGGCTATGTTAAAATTGTCAAATTTCTCTAAAACTAGCCCGATGACCTGCCTTGAATTTTTGATATGATTTAGAACAAGGACTCAACACAAACATATAAAAAATTCAGAAAAATTCAATGGGTAGTTTTTTTGTTGACAAGCTATCAATCTCTACCTTAATTGTATCTCGACAACTTTCATAATCATAAAAAATACCTTGAAGACTTGAACTATATGATAATCGTGATGACTTTAACTTTTCTATCGTCAGCTTTCCTTACTTATGCAACAATATACCTTCATCACCTGCATACGGAGAATATATCTCAGTTGATTCGATACGCAAGAGCATGCTCTACGTATGAACAATTTCTAAAACGAGGTAAATTATTGACAAGCAAGATGATGAAACAAGAATATCAGCAGTCTTGTATAAAGTCATCATTTCGTAGGTTCTATGGTCGATACAATGACCTTGTCAGCAAATACAATTTATCATTGGGTCATATGCTGACTGACGTTTTTCAAACCAATTGTTAGTCCATTATTTATACACTGAATTGATGACGGATTTTATCCATTATTTCCTGATCATGACAAGGAGCACACGGCGGGTATGACCGGTCGGCAGGGGATGCTCACTCCTCCATAGCACCTGATCCCACCTCCGATGTTTACCCGGGGGTCGGTGTTTGCTCTGCTCTTGTTTTGTATTGTTTTTTGGACTTTGAGACTGAATACTGTTCGCTATCTCCATATCCTTCTTGAATACTCTTTGCTACCTACATATGTTTCATAAGTTAAGTATTTGTGAACATAAAAAAATGAAAAATAAATTCTTCAGTTGAAACTGTGTGCATGTTCCGTAAGCTTTAATGATATGTTAAAGGAAAACTACCGGTAATATACATTTTTGCAAATCATTAAAGTGGGATTTTGAACAAAGTATTTCTTTCCCCAGACCTGCAGACTGTCAATAGAAACTACATTATATTTTTCTTCGGTAGTGGTATCAATAAAGAATGGAGTCGTTCAAGGCCCCCCGCTCTGAGAAAAGACGTTTCTAAACTTTCAAAGTTCATGAAAGCTTTACTTTTCAAAATTATATTGTTTTTAATCATCTTATATTCTTATACGCAATTAATTCTGTATGTCATTGTTTTGATATTTTATGAATAATTTATCTTTTCACTCGTGTTTTAAAGATGTGTGTAAACAAAAAAGTAAAAGCTTCACGTATGATTTGAACTCTTTCTATATCAAAGGGTTTAGTGCAAGGCCGACCACGTTAGCCACTACGCTACGAAGTATATGCATTTTCATTTCTGTCAGTGTGGTTTAAATGAACGGGTTTGTTGAAACGTACATTTTTTTCAGAAAAGGTCGATTTTCATATAGAATGGGTTCAGATTCCATTTTTTGGACAAATGAAATAGATTTTACATTTACGTTTCCATCATTTAAGCGTTAACGAAGAATGGAGACTTGACCCATTCATGTTCAAAATTCATTTTTTATGGCTCTAGTAAACCCATTTTTCACTGAAAATGCTTAACTGTCAACATTGAAAAAAAGATTGTCAAATGACATGTCGTTCAGTTAAATAAAATAAAAAGATGTTTTGAAGATGATATTACTGAGAACACGATTTGAGAAAAAATATAACTTTTCCGTGAATTTTGAAAATTGAGAAACAAATTGTCTCAGAGCGGGGGATTGATTACACCTTGTACGCCCTCTTTCTTTAATTTTCCGCGATTGCGATGGGTTTCATCTAGTATCATCACAATTTTATCTATGTCTGTGTAGTCTAATTGTGACATTATGTTAGCGCAAATTTTTCCATATTTCTACGCGTGAGTATACACGAAAATGGCATTCAAATCAATTTCACAGTTGGTTTACTAGAAAAACTAGTAACGCAGCAATAGTAAATATTTTAAGTCGGAGACTATTAACTACCAGAAAATCCATGACAAGCCAAAAAAAAGGTCATCAGACTTTTCATTGAGGGGCACGAGCAGATAGTTGTTATGATTTCTAAAGTTTACTATATATCGACAAAAGATTTTGAGCCCCCCCCCCCTTCCAGGTTCCTACTGCCATGGATATGCTCATTGTTATTATTTAAAGCACAGAGACATTTATTTCTTTAAAATTTTTGCCTAGATATTATTTGCAGTAACACAACTGCAGTAATGCAAAATGATATTTAATCGTCTGTAACTATAACATTTTCTGTTCTTATTCGTCGTTGTCTGATTTCTGCTCCTGAATGAAATATATTAAAAACGAATTACTTACATGGAATAAGTCAAGATAGGAAACCAACATCTTTCCATTACGAATGCAGAAGTCATAATCACGTTGTACCGTTATGTTAATAAACAAAGACACCCGATTTGTGCTTTTGAAGGACATTTAAAGACGTTCAGAAATTTAAGCCTTACAAGAAAATAAAGGATAATTTTGTAGCTGAGCAGCCATAGTGATTTAATAATAAATATTGTACCCAGCGGAGAGATAATTATGTAACTTAATAAAAGAAAAATAGTCTTAGCTATTTAATCTGCATGTCTCACAGTGTACTATATATATACGAGTATGTATATGAAATTCATATATCATATAGATACATGTATATATTCTACAACGCTCGTACACAAATTTTATATTCATTTGTAAATTATCTGATTGATCGAATACATTTCATTTAAAAATGTTATTTGTCGGTGTAATAGGCATTGGACATTAGTAAAGGAATACGCAAGTTTTATAATCTCAGTTATCAAATATTTATGAATTTCTTTATCATTATAATATTGATTGAAGACATGTTTTCATGTAAATAGGTAAGGACAATTGTCCTTTGTTTATTTTCTGTGATGAAATATATGGAGATAAGAAACATCATTCAAGCCTAAAAGTCCATAAAACGATACAAAATAGGAGCAGAGGAAACAAGGACCTCCAAACTAAGAAACTGATCAAAAAAGAGGGGGTAAAAAATGAAATTTCAACTTAGAGATGGTCTTTTACAATAAATACAATCTTTTTTTTAAATTCGAATTCAAGCTGCTTACATATACATTTACAAACTTTACTTCAAACTTTACATTTACAAACTAACGGTATTTCCTGTGATTTTCGTCACTCGGGTGTAATTTTGTGGTGAAACATGTATTTCCTTTCATATTTTAATTTAAAAAGATGGAAATAATGATATTAGCAGGAATGAATAAAATATAATGTTTAAATTAGTTTTATTGCATTTGTCATGCATGTCTGTAAGTTTCCATGTCTCATGGCCATTTGGTAGATCTGCGCTCTTAAAAACAGTACTACACGTATATCAATATCGATGTAAGGTTCATGCTGGTAATAAACAGGGTGTCCCAAAACATTTGTTATACTTTTAATCATCTAATAACTTTATCAAACCAAAAGCATACACAAAGATATTTTGACAACATCTAATGTACAAACATTTAATCTGACAAACTTTCGAGAAATTCTGTTCAAAAGTCAGGTAATTATGATGTCCTAATGACGTCATCATATTTTTTAATATGGAACTTTCATGTGAAGAGCTTGTAGAAATTGTAAAACTTTACTATCGGTGTAAAATTGCTACATTAGTTAGCATCCTGATATGAAAGTGCTCAACATAATACTAATTTACAGATTTGTGAAGGAGTTTGAAATTAAATTTAATGACACATGACTTAATTCTGGTATTGGAAGACCAAGAAAAATCCGATCCAAAGAGAACATAAATACCATGGATAGAATTTTTACTGAAACTTTACAAAAATCCTTTAGACAAGTCCTATATAAACAAGATAGCACCTTTGAAATTGATTCCTTACAAGATAAATGTAATGCAGCATTCGAAAGAGACAGAAATTAGAAGGCGTTTGAGTTTGCCCGTTGGCTTTTAATTAGACCCGACTCTGAAAATTTAACAGATGCACGATTTTTCCATGAAGGCTCCTTCCATTTAAACAATGTTGTTTAAGAGAATCTTAGATTCCATTGTTTGGTGAAACCCAACTTTGAGGTGGAAAAACTTCTGAACTATTATAATGTTACATTTAAAGCTGGGTAAATAAAAACTTCAGGAATTGTGTTCAAACAAGGTTAATTCAAAGGGACGTAATTTGGAACATGCTGTAAAATTACAGCTGCTATTATAAAGAAAAAATGTAGATAGTTAATAAGGAAACTGTGACAAATGTATGCTTTACAAAAATTTATAACATTTTCATTATATAAATTTTTAATTTCATTGTTGTAACTTGAGGCATAAAATTTTCATAACGGTATAAAAGTTTATAACATGTATATGTTTTGGGACACCCTGTATTGTAGATTATATACCTGGATAGAATGTACATGACAAAGCATAATTTTTAACAATACATGTGCATACAGACTAATCCAAATAATACTCAAGCAAGTTGTCACTTAGAGGACATGCAAGCGATCCAACTGCAGTTTCTGCTTGCTTCGAACATCATCCAGTTGACTGTATCAGCAACCATGAAGGGAGTTATTGTTTGCATTCTTGTTACTGTGATTTTATTTTGGTGAGATCAGTCTAGTGCTTTATCTCTCATTTCATCATTAAGTTAAATGCTGACTGACGTTTTTCACTGTCAAGTGTTGTTTAATTGTTAGTCAATTATTTATACAAGGAATTGACGACGGATTTTTTCCGTTACTTCCTGATCATGACAAGGAGAACACGGCGGGTGTGACCGGTCGGCAGGGGATACTCACTTCTCCATGGCACCTGATCCCATCTCTGATGTTTCGAAAGTCTGTGTTTGTTCTGCTCTTATTTCGTATTGTTTTATGGTCTTTGAGACTGAATACTGTTCGTCATCTCCATATCCTTCTTTGTTATATTGTATGCATTTGCATTTTTAACATTTATAGACAGATACGTGAAACTTTCTACAAAAGTAAGACTAACACCTAACAGAATTAACTTTTTGAAAATCATTATGCTGTACATGTAGGTCACTCGAAAACAATTATAAGACATCTGTAAATAAAATTGTATATGTAAAAATCTTTGTAATTTGTAAATCAGACTATTCTATGCAAAAGAAACTTTGTTAATCTATCAACAAGTGGAATACCTACTCCTAAGGTAGAACCTATGTCTGAAAATTCTTCGTCACAATTAAGATTTTTAAATTTTTCAAAATGATTAATAAGTACTTGCTTATCAATTAGTTAAAAGCTCATGATATGTTTCCTTTTTTTCCAACTATTAGAGCCTGTGAAACTTGGCAAGGTAATTACAAAATGAGACTACATATTTTCAGTTATTTTTAAGAGTACTTGTTAAGAAGAGAATATGAAAATCACAAAAATACATCTTCAAACAACTTCGTTTATAGACTTTATTAAATGAACAATATTCAGTGTAATATTTTTCAAGAATAATTTATTCAATTGACATAAAAGATAAGTCCACATTAAAAAAAGGGGCAAATGAACTCTATTTTTTGGTCAATTTTCCAACCGACATTTGTAAATATTTTTCAGAAGTCTTCGTCAGAATGTTTTCAATCTTTAACATGATGAAGAACATACGCCAGTGATTTCAAAAAGTGATTAATTAAATAACATTCGCATCTAACTAATTGGCGCTGGGTTATTTACAGATGCTAATGTTCTTGGCATTTTTCACTAACATCGGATTTAATTATCAAATAATTGTTTGGGGGTTAATTTCCGATAAGAAATGTTTATAGAAATTGTACTTTTTATTTAAAAAGATAATATTTAATAGATTTACTGAAAAATTGTAATCAAACACCAAGAATATGAATAAGTAACAAAAATTATGAAAAGGAATGCATCATTCCATGATAGATCTCACGAAAATGTACACACGATCACACGATCTATAACACGTACATCTTTGATTTAGACACATTATATCAAGAAATAACATTGTTTAGTTGGCAACTGAAAATTCCTTAGGATTTTTGCATTCCTTCCTTAATTAAGGTCATGATCTAGTAAATAAAAGCTGTCTACAGGTTTCCCTAATTCTAGAGAAACATGTATATTGTCATTAAGCATTATAACCAAACAAGATCCCCACGGGTCTTATAGGTCACCTGAGTATCATGTAACAACTTTCCAACAATTGAATTTGATTCGTGTGTTAAAGAAAAAGCCATGAAATTCACAATTTTGAAAGATGTACCATTATCTATCATAACTGGACACTTAGCATTCTTACTTTGCTTACTTAATACCCAGAGGTAGATCAGAATAACAAAAAAGAAAGTGCATTTCCATTTTATAACCAATAGCTGTGCTCCCAAACCCACAGGAAACCCTGACCCTGGGGCCACATATTCCAAAATTTTGGAAATTTATCATAAATTTTAAATTTTATTTCATCATAAATGGTTTATTAAAACCAAAGGGCAGATTTCAAGGCATTACTTATTTTCAGACTATATACCCCCGTACATGTAACCCAAGGGCCCTGAAATGAACCATTTTGGATGAGGCACCTTTTTTCATCATAGATATGTACCTAAATAATTTGCATATTACCCAGGAGCAAAGGAAAAGACTTTCTAAAGAATTTCACAATATAATTATTAGAGCCCCGTCTGAACACCAGAACCTTAACCAAGGCGCCATGAAATTTAAAAATTGGGAAGAAGCATCCTTCACCATCATAACTATGTGCATAGTTAATTGGTTTAATACCCAGTGGCCCATTTTACAAAAGAACTTACGATTAAGACCAAAGACTTCAGATTATTGTAAATTTTGCAAAATTAATAATTCTCTTTGAAATTTTCTGCGTAAAAATATCTTACCATATTCTTTTTAAAAAGTTTAAAACAATTTTTAATAAAATGTTAATTAAAAAGTTACATGAATAGATAAACTTGGTCTTAAGTCGTAGGTCCTTTTTTTTTAAAACGGGCCCTAGGTGCAGAGGGGAAGATTTTTTTTTTAAAGAATTTATCCAAGAGTTTACCCAAAAGTAATGGAAAAACTCTTATAAAATCTGTAAGAATCAAATATTCTCCGACATAGAATACTACAAACATAATCAAGGCACTACTTTTCGGCACTCATTTTTAGTAAATCTGGAAAACTTTTAACTTTTAATATTTTTCCTTTCTCATTTTAAAGATATTATTTACTGTCATTTTTCTAAAATGTGTATTTTATTAGTCAATGTAATTTAACTTCATATCTAAATTCAATTGATTTCTAAATTCAATTCTTCTTTTTTTCAATTCAATTCTTGCATTTTTCTAATTGTCAAAGGACGCCTACCCCTGACGTGACATTGAAGGTTGTCCGATCGTCCTCCTCAGTTGAAATTGATGTCCTTTTTCTGTGTTTATATGAAGCAGAATTTGTGCAAAATCTTATGCATGGAAAGAAGAAAACACTAGCTATGGCCTTCAACTCTCCACATTTTCATATATCGACAACGTATTGTCAATTAACAATGGTGTTTTCCATTCTTTTGTCGATGATATATAACCTAGTGAGCTTGAGATAAAAGATACTACAGAGTCTGACACATCATCGTCGTACAGCAAAAGACAGAGGGTGGTTTGGAAGTGTGCTGGTGAGGTTTCAGGTTAGAACACCTCAAGAAAAAAAAGAGGTGAAGGGGCTGGTTACTAATACCTATGACCGCGGTATTAACTGGAGGCCCTTGTGGCAGTTTGGACGATATTTTTTCTCGCCTTTTATATTACTCAGTGTTCATCCATGTTGAGTTAAACAAGAACAGATCCGTGAAAGGTAAGCTGCTTTTGTAAACAGGACACGAGTTCTTTTATTCTTTCATCGGGTGTGTTCAAATTGTTTAACTTTTCACACATCACTGAGCACGTATTGACAATACTGGTGAGTTGGTTTTGCTTTGCCACATTTAAACTGGATTTCTGGATTAAAGTTTGATTATACATATGTATATAATTACTACTCAACAAAATCTTTACTTTTCTTAAGTTTTTGGGATAAAGATTGTTCTATGAAAGTGCAAGGATGTATCAATCAAACGTGTTTCGAAATTATAAGCTTCAATTGTTTTTAGATGAAGTAAGTTTTTAAAAATTATATTTCCGTATAAATATTATATCGACATTTATTATACCGACAATCTGAGAAAATGTTAACTTCAAATCCTATTCCAATTACATTTAAGTCTTTGAAATCCATTTGCAAATAAATCAATGTAAATTTCACGATGTAAATGAAACAACAAAATTTTGATAAGACAACAACAAAAAAATTAATTTGCGAATTCAATTGATCTTCGTACACCAAACACTTAATCAAATCTTACAACAAATTTATGTCAATAAAGAAATTAAATATCATTTTTAGAGTTTCATTGGGGTATGATATGAAATCGGTCACGTGATCAAATTCTATAACGCCCGAAGAGTTGGAACTTTCCAATTTGCTCGTGCAGTTTGCTTTCCATACGCAAGAACGTCTGATCATGTGACCCACTGCATGTCATTGAAATTTGAATTTCAATTTTATAAGCAGCGTTATATAAAGAAAAACATTAGCAAATGTAAATATTTGAAATTAAACATTTCGTTTTAAGATAAACTTGAAACACATTATATTTCTTTTCTCTATGGAAGAGTTTCATATGAACTTGCACTTTCTGAAAAAAAGATTAATTCAAATTAGACAAATGATTTAAATGATTCATATCATTTAGGCAAAACAAAGGATATATGATTCAAACTACACGAGACTAAGACAGATGCTATCACATGATTCAAATTATCTCTTTTTAAACTAAAGGAGGTTCATGATATACATATGATATAATTGAAATATAAGATTGATAATGCAAAAATTCGTTACCTTCTCCGTCTGGTGAGCTTGAAACGTGCTTTATAGTACTCTGTTTAAGATAATTTTCTAGGCAGAAATACAGTAAGGCATATTGATTCTAAAGTAGAAATATCAAAAAGAAATATTAAGCATAAAATGTAAAAATATTTTTGGCCTAACATAAAATACACCATATAAAATCGACAGTACTTTTATCGTTATGTCAAAAGTTTTCCGAAAAAAATTAATAATAATAAATTTCGATAAATAAAATTAATAATTAAAATAACATCAAATATGGTACAAATTTGAACAACATCGTAACATTTTAATGTAAAAGTTTTGGCTTGATATAAAATTAAGAATTACATGTATTTGCATTTGGTAGTATTTAAAACATTTTAGGCGTTGCAATGTGAAAATTATACAAACTGGTTTATATGTAGGCCTATAAGGTCATATTTCAAAAGTTTAATTCACCTTTGAAAGCACCGCCATTCTTTCATCAAGAAGTTGAAGAGTTGCTGAGGATATATCGATTGTTTCAGATCCTTTTCTGATCTTTTGAATAATATAATCCATCAGGACGAAAACACCGCTCCATTCCGGACCAGATCTATTAAGAGGAGTTAAAAATTTGAAAAATACGCTTATAATGTTTTCAGAAATCATTGAAAGTTTTCGTTATATATTTTAAAAAACATTCAGAAGGTACTCTTCAATGTAATTCTTAATTTCGATAAACTTCCATCATCTTTCTGTGCATGTTATTTTTATTTTTTGCAAATTGTCATGTTTTAGAGAACGGAAAGCCTTTTAAGATAAGTGTTAAAAAATGTTAATTATCGTTATCTTTCTGACATGATGCACTCCATACTTTACATTTGATCGTGTTGTTCGATATAATAAAAATCTAGGTACTGTGAGCAATAAGCTCACTAAATGATACCCCGCATCCCACAAGTGTATAAATGGCAGTGTCCATGCATGTTTTGCTATGGGAAACCCAAAATATGTGTCGGATAAAAAAGTAAAATAGAAGGTGCACAATGGCAATATGTAATCAAGATTCTGTGAAAGTTTCATCAAATTTCATGCAGTGGTATGAGAGGAGGTGCAGATAAGAGATGGGTACCAAAAGGCGTAAAGACGGACGGACGGACTGACAAGACAGACGGGCGGACATCCCGATTACAGTATACCCCCCAGTTTTTCAATCAGAGGGGTATAAAGATCGGAATTCAGAAAGGGGACTGGTAAAATGGTGAAATTGCTTACCCACTGTGTACAACAAGGGGCTTTACCCCAGCTTGAATATTCGAACGAATAATTTTGATACAATCAACAATGTCTTTGGCTACTGTGCTTTCATCCAAAGCATAAACATGAAAGTGGGTGATAATTCTTTTTACTCTCTTGTTCTTCTTCTGTAAAATTATTTTCAATGATAATTAATCAAAATAGCATGCTTGCTGATGTCAGAGAGTGTTTTTTTATAAGGAATGATAAATTATTATTCCATTTGAAACAAACACTTCCGAGCATGTTTGTAAAATACATTTAAAATAAATATAAGCTTAGTTTAGAGGGTAATTTTCATCACAAACCTTGTAAACATTTAATTTTCTGCCTTTCAAGTTCTTGCCATACATAAATGTAGCCATGAGTTTTATAACCACATCACCATATGTGCATGATGCGCCTTGTTTTCGTCTGTAGTAACGGAAGCACTATAAAGATATAAACAGATATCATTGTTTTTCAGGTAAGCACGATATTGAGTGACCTAATGATAAAATATCCACAGGATCCAAGGGTGGTGAAATTATCATATTGACTAAAAAAAACAGCTTATTTTATTCAAATATGTCATATAAGGAATAAACTAGAGGTACTGTGAGCAATGAGCTCACTAAATGATACCCCCCGCCTCCCATATGAATATAATGGCAGTGTCCATGTTTTGCTCTGAAAAATCCAAAATATATGTCAGATCAAAAAGTAAAATAGAAGGTGCACAATGGCAATATGTAATGAAGATTCTGTGAAAGTTTCATTAGATTTCCTTCAGTGGTATGAGAGGAGTTGCGGATAAGAGATGGGTACCCCAAAGCGTAACAGACGGATGGACGGACGGACGGACGGAAATACCGATTACTATATACCCTCCCGCTTTTCAAGCAGGTGGTATAATAATACAAATTAGGCAAGCCCATCTTGTTATCTTTTTTATACCCAAATAGAGGACAAACAAGTAATTTAATATATTACACTTTATTTACATGGACTTCTTAACACCTTTTTATACCCCCGCTTGAAAAGCGGGAGGGTATATAGTAATCGTTAATTCCGTCCGTCCGTCTGTACGTCCGTCTGTCCGTCTGTTACGCTTTGGGGTACCCATCTCTTATCCGCAACTCCTCTCATACCACTGAATGAAATTTGATGAAACTTTCACAGAATCTTTATTACATATTGCCATTGTGCACCTCCTATTTTACTTTTTGATCCGACACATATTTTGGGTTTCCCGGCCACAGGAAAACATGGACTTTTTCACCAGTTATAACCATATGGGAGGCGGGGGGTATCATTTAGTGAGCTCATCGCTCACAGTACCTCTAGATTTTTATTGGTTTCATGTTGAGAAAATCAATTAATTTTTCTGAGAACTAGTTTCAGATGAAATGAATTTTCATTACCAAATATGTCAATGAAAAAGTTTTTGAAATATTTTTGATTCAATGTACGGAATATTCTTTTGGTCAAATCGTTTGGAGATGAATAACTTTTCAAAACTAAATTATCAATCTTGGAAGTCCCCAATCAATTTCTATTCCAGAAAATAAAAATGTGTTTTAGACAGGTAAAAAGTGAATAAGATATGAATTGAGCGTGGTGAGACTTCTTCAGTAAAGTAAGCAATAACATATGATTCTTTTCTATTTTATTTACATCCCTTCAAAATAATCACCCTTTACTGCAACACATCTTTGAAGTCGTTTTATCCAGATTTGACCCGCGTCTCTATACTCCGGAAGAGGTATACTCTTTAGACACTGATAACACAGCTGAACCCAATGCAGAACGAGAATGAAAACGCCTTCCAGATAGCATTTTTTCAATTTAGGGAATAAGAAAAAATCACATGGGGATAAATCTGGTGAATAAGGGGAGTGATCCAGTTGTTGTATTCCATTTTCCAACAAGAAATCTTGCGTGTACTTTGCAGTGTGTGCTGGGGCATTATCATGTAAAAGCTTGATCCCCCTCATTCCCGACTTTGGTCTTCTGTTTTTGTATTGTTTTTTCTACCTCAGACAGTATCTTTTTCACGTAAACAACTTTAGTTACACTTCTGCAATTTTTTTTTTTTTTTTTTTTTTTTGAAGGTGTGTAATTTTTTTTATTTTCTAGAAAACCTGAAAAATATTGCTGTTAAATAAATACTTAAGATGTGATTTGACTAATTTTTCTGATTTATTTTGTTTTTAGCACCGTAGAGGACTTTCATCTTTCAGCTTCCTCAGCCTCGGGAGGGTTGGGTACCTGCTCAGCGGGGGCATTTTCTCTATACAAGAAGAAGATGAAGACTCGCTACCCACCCGATATATTTTGTCGGACAGTTTTCTGTACATAGCAGGTAAATTTTCCACTTTTTTTTTTTTTTTTATTTATTTTAACACTTTCACATGTACATAAAAAAATAATTTTCATCATTTGGTTCACAATAACATCGGGTCTATACACAATATAGAGTTATGTTTATAGAACATGTAGAATGTGAAAGGTGTTTTGAAAAAAAAAGACAAAGAAAAGGGGGAGGGGTCAGCAAGAAAAAAAACCTTTCTTCTGTTACAAATAATACAAAAAAATAAAAAATCACTCAAATAAATTATAGGATGTACATGTATATATAAGCTTGTATATGTAACTCTGTTACTTACAATGCATCACAAATATTTTGCCAATGCCTTTCATATTCTTCATATTTACAATTCTTCATCAATAAAAATTTTTTCAATCAAAATTCTATCTGTGATCCTCTTTAATACAGCTTCAGCATCTATTCTTGGAACATTCTTATATTTACTGGCAAAGATAAATTGTTTTACAATAAGTATTAAAAGGTTTTGAAATTTATAAACATTCATATTTTCATATTTACCAAATAGTATTGCTTGTTTATCAAAACAACAATGAATATTGAACTTATTTAAAATCCATTCTTCAATAGTACACCAGAGTTCTTTTACATGGAAACATTCAACAAATAAATGATCAATTGTTTCTATGTCACTTCTGCAGAAACTACATGCTGGAGAATCGATCAATTTTAGTCTAAAAAGATAATAATTAGTTGGGATGATTCTATGTAAGATTTGAAACTGTAGGCATTGAAGTTTAGATTCTTGAGTTATTTTAAATGGAAGTTCAAATATTTTAGCCCAGTCCGCCTCATCGAAGATAAATCTGTTTTCTTTCCATTTTTTGATTGAGTTAACTGGCTCTTTCTTTTTACTTATAAATATGTTATACATATCCTTAAAACCTTTATCATGTTTATAAAATACAAAAATGGAATTTGGAAGATGTGGTCCAATCAACTTAGCATTTTTAATTTCATCACAGTTTACCTTTTTCAGTCTATCTAACACTGCTATTCTAAGACCATTATAATCAACAAAATTTGTTTTCACTTTCAAGTTTATTAATGAGTCGAGACTTATGAAACTACCCTCATTGTTAAAGAGGTCAGTAAGAAAAACAATGCCTTCATTAAAATAGTTTTTCCAAAAAAAAGATTTTATTATTAATTTTAATCCTTGGATTATTCCATATATGTTCAAAGAGCACATGCCTGTCCTTTTCTTGATTTATTATAGTTAGCCTTGCCCAGCTTGACAGAACTTCTTTCCAAAAAACATTATTCACTCTTGTTGAGAGATTCAGAATATAATCAGAACCCCTTATCCAAAGATTGTTTATATCTACTTTTAGTTCAGCTTCAAATAATTTTACCCAGTTTGCTTGTGAGTGAATAAGTCTTCTAATCCAGCTTGATTTAAGGGCAGAAATGAATTCTGTATAATCAATCATTTTTAGACCTCCATATTTATAGTCCTGGATTATAACATTTTTCTTTACCTTGTGCGTTTTGCTACCCCAAAGAAAATAATACATTTCAGTCTCAAACATCTTCAAAAAGTCTGACTTAGGGTTTGGTAAAGTAAGAATTAAATGGTTTAATTTGGGTAATATTAAAGTTTTAATTACTGTTAACCTTCCAATTGGGGTAAGTTTCCTTAAACTCCACTTACGTAACAAAGTTTTGATTTCATTTAGCTTTATGGAATAATTAAGATCAAGCATTTCATTCAAGTTTACTGAAAATTTTATTCCTAGAAGATCAAATATTGAATTTTCCCAGTCAAGCTTCCACCTTGAGTGATGAAATACATCCCTTGAAAAATTTTTACTTCCAATCCATATCATTTTAGTTTTTAAGAAATTGATCTTTAAGCCTGATATATTAGCAAAATAATCTAATTCTCGGAGAATACCATCCATAGATCTTGGTGAACCATCTGAGATAAGAGAAGTATCATCAGCATATTGAGAGAGTTTGTACTCTTCACCCTCAATTGTTATACCTTTTATATCTTGATTATTACGAATTAAGATTCCAAGAATTTCAGCACATAACAAAAAGAGATAAGGTGAGATCGGATCACCTTGTCTGCATCCTCTTTGGGGGAAAAGATAGTCTGAAGTAAATCCATTTTGTATAACACATGATTTAATACCATTATAGAAGGTTCTAATCCAATTTTTAAAAGAGGGTCCAAAATTAAAAAAGTCAAGGGTTTGATATATAAAGTTCCATGAGATTGTATCAAAAGCCTTTTCAAAGTCAATTAACATCAAAAGGCCAGGTATTTGATTATATTCTGTATAATGCATTATATCATATATCAGTCTAATATTCTCCCCAATAAATCTACCTTTTATAAATCCAGTTTGGTCTCTATTTATCAATTTGCCCAATTTAGTTTTCATTCGTTCTGCGATGCATCCTGATGCTATTTTATAAACAACATTTAAAAGACTAATGGGTCGCCAGTTTTTCAGAAATTGTTTTTGCTTTCCTGTTTTTGGGATACAAGTAATGATTCCTAATTTATTTGAGTCTGAGAATTGAAGTTTTTCATTTGAATTATTTATTGCTCTTGTAATAAAGGAGCCAATGTCTTTCCAGAAAAATTTAAAAAATTCACATGTAAATCCATCCGGTCCTGGACTTTTGTCATTTTTCATTTGTTTTAAGAAGTTTAAAACTTCAAAGTTTGTTACAGGACCTTCCAGACTGTTTGATTCTTCTCTACTTAATTTGGGAATATCATAATCTTTAAGTCTATCATGAATATTTTCAGTATCTACATTTTCCCTTTACTTATATAAGTTTTCATAGAAAGCTTTTGTTTCATTTAATATCTCGCTTTGGGAAGAAACAATTGAGCCATTGTCCTTTTCTATTTTAGGTATTTGCTTACTTACGTAGTTTCTTGATTCTAAACTTACAAAATATTTTGAGGGTTTTTCTCCCTCCTCAATCCATTTGACCTTTGACCTTATACATTGACCTTTAAATTTTATGTTCTTTATTTCTTCTACTTCTCTTTTCTTTTCTTCAAGTTCATTAATTAACTGATCTGTTAAATTCTGCTCTAATTCTAATATTTCTCTCTCTAACTGTTGTTCTCTTTTGAAAGTTTTCTTTTTTTTATATGTTGAAAATGAAATTGATTTTCCTCTTATTTCCATTAACAAAATATCAAGAAAGAGTTGGTCACTAATGGTGAGTTGAATAGTATCATTCTCGATGCAACTTATTTTTTCCATATTATATACTGGGCATATTGAATATTGGATTTTAACATCCTTAATCTTACATTTTATTTGTTCAACATATTCTTTTTCGTGCAACAGGGAATTATTGAATTTCCAGAAACCCTTTCCCTTTTTAAATTCATTTAATTTACAATGTAATAGAACTGGTGAATGATCAGAACAATAACTATTTTCAAACTTGACACATGGATTCATAGCTAGCATGGATTCTGTTATCAGGAAAAAGTCAAGTCTAGCTTGTTTGAGTGGATTTTTTCGTCTCCAGGTAAACCTTTTTAAAACTGGATTATCTTCACGAAATACGTCCTTAAGGTTTAAAACATCCATAAGCTTCATTACTTCAAGTCTTGATTTCGGATTGTTTAAATTTTTGTAATTCATTGAATCCAAATCTTTATCAAAAACTAAATTAAAGTCACCCCCTATAACAATTTTATGAGAGGAATGAATCTCCTCTATTCTATGGACTAAACTTATGTAAAAATTAGGTGTGTCAGAGTTTGGACCATAAATATTTATTAGTAAAAAAGAGATATCCTCAATAAAGACATCCAAAATTTTTAATTCAAAGTTGTTGTTAAAGAGGATAGCGACTCCCCTTGAATTGGACTTGAATGAACTAAAAAATGCTTTATATCCCCACTGTGCTCTTATCATAGTTTCATCTTTTTCTACAAAATGGGTATCTTGTAAAAAGTAAATATTGTAATTCTTAGCTTTTAAGTTCTTTAGCACATCTCTTCTTTTATGAATGTTACCAAGGCCTTGACAATTTACTGAGAGTATTTTTAGGCTGTTATCATTATTATAATCCATAATATTCTAAAAAAAAATGATGAAAACATTGCTGACCCCCTGATAGACAGAAACAGAAGAAAAAACAAAAAATAAAAAAGGTGTATATACAAAAATGTGTGGGTTGCCTGAGAATACATGCCTTGTTGATTTTGAGAGTAGACAGTTCATACCAAAAACAGATTATAATTGATATTTCTTAAGAGTTAACATTAAACATTTCTTTAAAAAATGAGAATGGGTTTACAGGTGTAGGAAATACAATATACATGGTCTATTCTATTTGTAGAAAATTAATGAATCTACCTAACAGGTTGTGAAATAAAATTTATTAATATATATTTTATTCTCTTATGAGGGAAACCACTACATGTGTAATGTAATCACAACTTGTCCGTTTTTTTTAATTAATTATGTTATGTATCTATAAGTAACCAAAAAGACAATGTATACAGATCCCTATAAATTATGTGACATGTTGAGTAGAAAAATTAAACTTCTATAGGTTGTCACACAATACTTAACTCATTATCCTAATTAAAGTTGCTGCATTTTTTGGGCTTCTGATTTTCGATGATTTCAAGTTTTTAGGTAAAAACTTTCCTCTCGGAAATTTGTGGTTGTCTACATGTCGGGCATGCGCAGTTCCTCCTTCTGCAATTTTTAATTGGAATCTGAGCGACAATCCCGTTAGAATCGAAAAATATTGCATACAAAACCTTCCTTGCTGTTTTGCCGCGTTTAGCAATGGTAGGTCGTTTACTTTGTTTAAGGAGCCATATTTTGTTTCCCAGTTTTCTCTCATGTTCATAAAAATGTAGCCAAGTTTCATCCCCCGTAACAAATTCATGAAGACGTCTTTTATCACATTTGTCCATACATTTTCAAAAGTTTTCGAGATATTTGTAATCGCTTTCTTTTTTGCTCGTCATTTAAAATGTGTGGAATCCATCTTGCAGATACTTTCCTGACTCAGAAATGTAAAAATAATTTAAAATTTTAAAGATGCTACCCGATGAAATGTTCAGTTTCTTGGCAATCTGGTTCACAAGAACTCTGCCGTCTCTGTCGATGATATTTTTCACTGCTGCAACTGATTTCTCATTGGTAATTGAAATGCTTTATCCATCGATATACAGTTTTAATAGACACAACAAAGTTTTCAAATAATGACACAAGTTCTTTGAAAATTTCTTTTCCCTTGATATTCATTAGAAAACGATATTTGATAAACGACCTGATGTTCAAAATGTGTTTTCGGGACTTTCCTTCTCTCTTCATGTTTACAGTGTCCACAGGGTGGGTTAAAAAAAGATGCTCTCTTCGAAAATTGCTTTATAAATAGGTTGTGACCACGTTTCAAATCAGAAGTATGGAAGACAATTAATAAACATTTTCAAAGAGATTCCATTTCAATCAAATGTAAAATTTAAAAGGAGTACGTGTAGTGTCACTATTTAATGAATAGACCTCGTATGAAGCAATCACAAGTTTACATCGAGTGTTAAAGTAACTTTTTAGTATAAAACCTTTCTAGAGAAACACGCAGTGGACACATCAGTCCGGTAGCTGTTTGAAACAGCATCCACGAGATAAGCGGAAGTCCCTGGTTCGAATTCAAGGCTGGCCGACATTTCCCCCGCCTGTTATATTAAGTAACTCACAGCAAAGCCCAGGAGCAATTTAGAATAGTTTCTGCGAGGTATTCAAAATGGAAAACCTCAGGGAAAAAAGGAGGGGTAGTGAAAGGGACTATGTACCCCCTTGTTGGTAACTCAGTGGTACATTGTACGACAACCTTACGAAAGACCTAAGACGTTAGCGGGAGGCCCCGGTTAAATTCAGTCTGCAAGTGAGTTAAGGCTAAATATGGGGATTTCTAGACAAATGATCTAATGAAAATGCATTAATTGTATATTTTTATACACAAAGAAAGTTCAAATTGATTTCCCAATTCAATATCCCCACAGCATATAATAGCTAGTACACACTTTGACGCCATATCACAACGTCATTGTTCTTTCTCATTAAAAGGTAATAAAACACATCAACAAAACAGTTCGGCGCAAGGGCATCTCTTATTTAATTAAAATTAATAACTTATAATATTAAGGAGAATATTCTAAAGATTAACAAAATTGCTGCACAGATCCTATGCACTTTCTCAATGGATAAAACATTTACGAAATTTACATAGGACTGTGAATTCTTATTATTTATTTTCTTTGAATTTTTACCCTGTTAAAAATTAAAACTCTACAAATTCTGACTAAACAATTGCAGTGTCGACATTTGTGCAGCAATATCATAAATCCTTTGAATATCCTGCGTCTATTTATACCTTGTTTCCGTAAAATAAAGTAAAGTATGACCGTGCACCAAAGCGATTTTGTTGATGTTTCTTATTTAAAACATGTTTAGTAAGTGTAGATGGCGTCATTAAATGACGTCATAATATAAACTGGCTATCGCATATCGTGGGTACCAAGAATGCGTTAGAAAAATAGTCTTAACTTTGGTCTTAACTTTGGTAAAGTGGTAGGTATAGCCAATATGGATTTAACTAGGATTGTTTGCATTGAAACTCTATACATAACCTTAACTCACTTGCATCTAACCGATATTTACCCAGCTATTTATATTGCTCAGTGTTGGTCATACCTTTTCCATTTCGTTTAACGGAGCCAGCATTACAATTGCAGATACATTCTGCTCCCAAATCATGTCCCAAAAGTCAATCATGGTTCTTCGTTGTGGATACTGGGTTATAATGTACTCATTATTCTACAAAATATGTTATTTGTATAAAAAATATAATGTTAATTAGTCGGAAAAAGCTACAATCCAAGATGCATCCTTTCTAAAGATAAACTTTCTTGCACAAAAATTGAAGCGAATAAATTGCTTTTTTTTTATTTTTATCATAAGTTCATGTTATTTCACTCTAATATCCAAACTTTCAAAATAATCTAATCAAAGATTTTCAATCAATGCATTCAATGCACATGTATAGAAACTTAATATTATTTTGAGGATGTTGTTTAATTGATATATAATAATTAAACAACAACCAAATTTATGTTAACGAAGTTGCAAAATTCCCATTATTATACTTTTTTCGCATTGAAATATTCATAAGAATTTCTTTACAAATCTGTTAAGAAATATAGGATGAAAAATGAAAAAACACAGTCGGATTTCCTTGGAAATTGAAGCATAAAAAGGATAAAAAATGAAATTAATTTTTATATTTTGAGGAGGTTTAGCATTAAATGAAGAAACAATTAACGAAATATTTTACACATGTGTTCACTGTCGGCAGTACTTACAAAGACATGACTAGCATTGATATAGTTCATCTCTGGTAACTCCAAGGGATGATGCAGCTTGACTCTATTGAAATCATCTATAACATTAAAATATCTGATTAAGAAGGGGAGATTAAATTTTGCAATTGTTCCAAAAGGAATCAGTTCAAGTAATAGAATTGTGTCTAAAAATTCATAGTTTTTTAACTTTCGATACACTTACAAGGGATTGTTGAAGATCTATTTTTCTCGAAGTTTTGCATCAGTTTTCCAACAATTGCAGAACTTGTTGAGACGAGTGAAGTCAATTCCTGAAAGGTTGGAATTAACATATTTAAACACAATCTAAAAGAAATATAATAAGGAAAATATATACACATGTTAACATTTTAAAGACATCACTTACTGAAAATTCGTTGCTTAGTCTTGCACCGTTCTCTTTGGTTAATTCATACACATGATTTAATAAAGAGTCGACCCGGATAGGTCTACAATTCAAATAGATGTAAGTCAAAAATGTTCATCCTCAAAGAGTTGTTAACCTAACGAAATTGAGACTATAGAAATAATCTATGAAATAAAGTGTCTAGTATACGCTTTTCATTAATAGAAATATATATACAAGAGAAAATTAATCACTCACTTAATATTATAATCTCTCCTTAATTGTGTATATCCACTTTTGCTAAAATAAAGTGTAAAAAGAAATGTTCTGTCAGATTTCTATTTAAAGTCAATTGATTCAACTGAGTAAAAATCTGTCTTACTTAACCATTTTGTTATATTATTGGTTTACAGATAATATGCGTGTAGCGTAATATTACTATTTTTAATAAAGCTACTGTATTCATGAATGTTAATGAAAAATATTCAATTACAAAAGTCCTTAATAAATACGAAATAGGAGCAGAGCAAACATGGACCTCCAAAACATTAGAGGTGGGATCAGGTGTCATGGAGGAGTGAGCATCATCTGCCGACCGGTCACCCACCGTGTGCTCCTTGTCAGGATCGGGAAATAACTATATAATTAAATTTTAGTTTCCCTTCATTCAGCAACAATAGACTATATATATTATAGTCCTGTCGTTTTTTTGCGTTATTTTATAATTGTATCCTACGAAAAACCATACTTTACGAAATCATACCCTTCTCCTATCCTTGACATGGAAAGGTCGGTGTATTTTTTCCGTTTATCTCTAAAAAAGTCATATTGAAGATTAAAGAAATATTTTGAATGTAATTAATTATTCTTTTTACATTAAAGTAGCAATCCAATTTTTAAGATGAAAAAGATTTTTTTCCGCTGATAAGTTTGAATTCTCTATTTTTGGTTAATGAACTTTGCTCTAAAATGTTTTTTTTTAATGAAAATTATAATTTTGAAAATAAAAGTCTATACAAGTAATAATTCATAAACAAAGTATATATTAAATTGTCACCACATAATATATTCACTCAGGACTTTAAATGTATACAAATAAAAAAAAATAATTTAAGAAAAACGGACAAAATTAAAATTTAGTAAGGGTATTTGTTTCTATTGATGTTCATTGTTATACATGTTAAAAAGCTGGTTTAAAAACTTGTTAATATTAATCAAATTTATTGCACCTGTACTTTCTGTGTACTAAGACAATAACAACAACTGCCAGTATCACGATTACAATGACCCCTAAAGTCGATCCTACAACAACAGGAACTGTGCTGCCTGCCTTTGATGATTGAGCTTTAAGAAATTGCAAAGGAGCGTTAAGAAAAACATTTATTTTTCACCAAGAGGAAGCTGAATTAAAGAATGAATGCTGATTTTTTTTGTTTGTTTTCGTTACCTATAGTCGTCTGAAATGGTCCTATTGACCCAGATTGACTGCATCCCGCCAAAGTGCAAGCAAATAATATCAACCTAAATAAAGGTAAAACAGCTTCTTAATTAAAAGTTCAGAACCTAACCGAATGCAGAATAAATTTACAATATGTTTTTAAATATCCTTTGTACCTATAGGTAAGCCCTGGACGTAGAGGTCCATTACAGTAACTCCGAGGCCCACGTGAGTGACAGCTGTTATCCTCACCAATAGTAAACAAAAATGCTCTTGATACACCAAGTTCTTGAACTAGAATAATTTGAATTAAAAAAAGCATCCTTTATTGAACTTCAAGTAAATAAAACATTAACTACATCACTACTAAATTAAAATGATTTTTCTTTCTTGATAATGCGCTTGGTTGTGTTTTTGTCTGACATTTGTATTTGAATTTACCATGAAGTTTTATTGCTGTCATAAAATTATCATCCGTCGTCCGATACAGAGTAAATTGATTCATTCTTGCCTCATACCAGTCTTGAAGAGTTTCCCACATATAACTCAGAGTACGAGGTTGTTTATTTAGATCTACAAGATATTGCACAGAAGAAGAAAATATTGAAAATTAGCTTCCTTTTCTGAAATTATGACAAAGAGAGTTATATTGCGTGAAATTTAAGCAAAGAAGATCTACTTAGGATCTCACATGATTTGTAGTTGTATATGACTATTATCCAACGAGTTGTATGTTTTATATCCCCGAGCTATGGCGGGGGGATAGAAATTCACAACGAATTGAATGAAAGTCATATCTAATTACAAATCATGTGAGATTCTTTTATCCCATGTTTATACACCACAATTAATGTTTTACGCTGTTTTTAAAAGGACTCCACTTTGTTTTACTTCATCACTCTAACACAAAACCCATTGTGAGGTCACAACTTTGGGATAAGAAAACGATATCATATGAGATATATAAACGGGATAGAGGGTCAAATTTGGGATAGAATTAGATCTATCGATGACTTGATGTGGGAATATGCGAAATTGAAAAATAAGAAAGCCCATCTTTTATTTCTTTCAGTCTGTACATTGCTGATGTTTCATTTTACGATCTTCATGGTATTTACATCAATTTTAAGATGTGTTTTAAAAAGGGTATTATGTCTTTGATTTCCTTATGTATGTCTCTATAAATATATTTTTCTGGAGATAATATCAATTGATGTGAATAACAAAATGCTTACCAGTACAATCTGAACAGACTGCTACTCCAAAATAAACGATATGACCATTCATGTCATTCGTGAAAAATGTTGCATTTAAAGTTATTTTTATAGTTGTTTCCATGACAATATTATTCATCACAAGGGCAGAGTCAGCCAACAATGGTGGGGCTAAAATAGCAAAACTATTGTCAGATCTCTGCAAAATTATAAGTAACAAGTCATATTTTTACTTTTGTCTTCAGTAATTAATTTTAAGTGACTTGAAAGAAATTCCTGCAAATCATTTATTTCCTTTTATTTTTTTAAAAAGATAATATAGTTCACTTATACGAAAATTTTCAAAGGCAAAACTTGAATGATATTAGAGGTTTTTTCAAGACAAAAAAAATTTAAATCATGAAATGTACAAAAAACGGCTTGAAACTGATTCTACATAATATAAAAAGCTACAAAACGTATCAATTTTAGACACACCAAAATCAGATCTGTATAGATAATACCATAGATATTTTACTAGAAAAAACACTAACAGTACTTGAACTACCAATCTTTTTGATAACGTGATGACTTAAATTTTCAAACGTCTATTTCCCCTATTTTTGCAACAATATATCTTCATTACCTGCATACGGGGTTAAATTCTCTGTTGACTCGATACACAAGAACATGCTCTGCGTATGAACAATGTCTATGGCGAGGTTATTTATTGACAAAAAAGTTGTTGAAACAAGAATATCAGCAGCCTCGTTCAAAGACTTCATTCGTTTGTTCTATGGCCCATACAATAACCTTATCACTATATGCAATCTATCATTAAATCAAATGCTTACTGGCGTTTTTTTTATACTAATTGAAAAAAAATTGCCATTATTTTACACACTGAGTTGTTGACGGATTTTTTCGTTATATTCCCATCATTACAATGCAAGCAGCACTAGCGGGTCGGCCGGGTACGCTCATTCCTCCATGACCCTGATTCCACCTAGCCTCTGATATTCAAGAAATTGAGTTTGCTCTGCTCCAGAAAAAATAGTGTTGTTGATATCTTCATATATTTGATATCTAAGTACTCATTTTTTTGTATAAATGTATTATTATAAAATTAATACTGGTTCTTTATTTGAGCTGCAAAAGATGATGGTTTAGTACAGTTTGCTAAGGTACTGAGTAAATTTGGTTATTAGGAAATTTAATTATTTTTTGGTCAAAGTAATCCAAGAACTACATTTTTTCTTGCAACATCACAACTACCTCTTATTTACAAATGATATAACTCCAAAAGAGTTTTAAAACAATACCCGGAATTCCTACTTCTTGCAAACAGCCATTATTTTCTCAAACATCGAAAATTTGAAGCTATCAAACTGCAATGTAGTGTACATTGGAATAGGAATTCCATGACTGTAAGTCTGATTATAATAATATATATGTGCATCTTTGCCTAAAAAAAATTGTAGCACTAAGGCAACTTTATAATCAAGAGAAATAATTCAATATTTCTTTTATGAATTTATACGCATGAATTCCTTCTTTTTTTTGTTTTGTTTTTGTTTTTTTTCAAGAGATATCTGTTTATATAATTACCTCTTATGGGATCTAAGTGTATTCTGTTGCTGAAACTTTCTCCAGCAGAATTAGATACACGTAGTTGATAAAACACCATATCTTGAAATCCAACATTTCTAATTTCTAGTATATTTTCCTTCTCATTATCACCCGTTATAACAAATCGTCTGACATATTTGTAATTATCTATGAAAATGATGGAGGACATCCCGTTATATTGCTTTAACCACGTGTCGGTAGTTGTTTCTGTTGATTTTATGGTCCCTCTTAACACGGCGGATGAACCCTCCAACACGTGTGACGGTCCATTTAAACTGACCACCGGCACTGTAAATAAAAATGATTTTACAAGTAAATTGTTTTGTATGAATAACTGATAAAGTAACCTTACATGTTATCACTTTTTGAACGTTTAAAACATTTTTTTGGAGAGAAAAAACTAAAATACAATATATAATTGTTTATAATGTATGGATTTTTTAAATTCCGAACAAAATGCACTGAAAATGTCAAATTAAATTAGATTTTGAGACAAATATTGTTAAATGATTTTTTTAACAAAGAAATTTCTTTTCGAATTATTTTATATAAGGTAATTAAGAAGAAGAATTTTCTTTGGAATTATTTTTCTTTATTTATTCATTCCTTTTTTCGCAAAGGTTCTGCAAAAATTTTTTTACACAGAATACTAGTACATACCCATTATGATCTGCAGATGCATGGAATTGCTAACTGTAGTTCCGAGTTTATTAGATGCTATCAAAACATACGTAGCGTTGTCATTCATATCTATATTGTTGATAATAAGGATTGGTGCTTCCAATGATGTAGAACTTCCATTGTATTTAGCAGATAATACGTCGATGGTCAGGATGCCCTTACTCTCGATTTGTGATTGCCATTTAATATCAGTTAGAGATAAAACAGAGGACATGTTTCCTAGAATCATTGCTTTTCCACCTAGAGGAGCTGAACTATTTCCGTGAATGAAAATGATTGGTGGTCCTGAAGCAAAACATATAATATACATAGGAAATCTAATTGACTACATGTGGTATTGCATGATTTTGAAGTGCTGTCGCTGGATGATGTAATTTGTCTTTGTGTGACATAATGCAATTTTAATTCATAGTTATGATCTTTATACATGTACAAGGAAATCGCAAAAAAAAAAATATTGAATGCATAGACATTTTGCACTGGAGTTAAAGAAAACTAACAAAACTTTTCAAACATGTTTCTCTATCTGATGATCATTTTATAAAAATAAATTAAAACAGAAATGATCACCAGTCTGAATCCTAACGCAGAAATATTCCATTAAATAATAGTTACTGTAGATCACTAAATTTTTGAGACCCCTTATTTTCACTAGATAGTCATTGTCTCTTTATGAGCGAGACTAAATTTTGACGAATTGTGGTGATGGCTTATATAATCCATAGGAATACTAATATACGCGAGAACCATATTTTCGCGAGCACCCTGCCTCTCTTAATTACGCGAAAATTAAGTTCTCGCGAATAAAAAGTGATTTAAAGTTTTAATATGCATCTATATTCAATACATGTCGAACTGACACGACATTTTTGACCAATACATACGTAACGTAATGACATCACTCGATGACTTTCCTATGGCATTCCATGCTTCGCAATAATAATTTCCCTGATCTTTGGAATCCACGTTATGTATTGTGATGTTGGGATTCGACAAGGATCCTCCATTGTATTTCCGAAAATTCCCCGTGATATTTATAGACCTTCCGTTTTTTAACCAGGTAATTCCTAATAGCGGAGGGGAATCTGATGAGATTGTGACCAGACATGGAATTGTTATAGTGGACGAAGATTCAAGAGGTTCTGATAGGGCAACCGCTGGTCGTTCTACAAAATATTGATTTTGTTTGAAATTCATCTCATGTATGCAATAAGAAATCAAAATGACTCTTAAAATTCTGAAGTACATCTCTTTTAAGCAAAGAGGAAAGCTAGTATGAATTCCAAAAACATATCTGTTTTTTTCATATTTTACCTCCTGTAACCTTGAGAAAAATTATTTTGCTTTTCAGAAGAATTCCTGGTAATTCCAGCACAACCCGATATTGGCCCTCATCAGGAAATTCTGTATTGTTTATAAGAAGGAAGAGAACATAACTTTCATTATTGATTGTGAGGTCCTGTGCGTATTTGTCGTCGTCGAACGATATATTTGTTGGGATACCACTGTTTATTTTTTGCCATTTAAAGGAAGTAATCGGTAGTAGTGAAACAACTGTGGCATTCAGTTTGGCTGTGTATCCATAGATAACGGCAGTGTCTTCTGGTACTGTAACCGTCGGTACTAAAATGGTTGGTTATAGCCAATTTAAAACATTAAATAAAAAAACCGCCACATCTAACATTTGTAATATAATAGCGTGAATTTTGCGTTAAAAGTAGATTTTGATCAAGCATCAAAAACTTATAATTCTGTAGTAATAGTACAAACATCCTTTTCAATAAAATTCTCTAATACAAATTAACCTAAAATCCAAAAATACAAAAACAATTAAGGCATTTACAGGTCTATGTACTCTTTATGTTTGTATTTTCTAAGAAAAGAATGATCAAAAGTACAGTTGATTCATATCAAGTAATGACAATGCCTTACATATTTAGCATTAAGAAAAATACATGTATAGTTTGTGAAATATGACTAAAAGAAATTTTTCTAACCTCTTGGGTGTAAACAAAATCTCATCTCTGTTTTTCTTTCAAAAATAATAAAACTATATTCTATTAATACTAATAAAAAAAAATAACCATTATTTTTCTTTTAAAAAATATGTATGTATACTTTTTTAATTATTTTGGGGTTGAATAAGTCTTTCATTAGCTGTATGAAAAACAAATAGCTACAGAATGTAGATATATGCTGATAACAGGTATTAGAAAGTACTTGATTCTTATGCACAAATATATATTCAAATGTGCAAATGTTTATATATATTAAAACATCAGAATTATAATTAAATTCGCATTGATAAAATACCTAAAGAACAATTATTTGCCATGAACTCAAAGAATTGTTCATCACACTGACACAGGCCTTCAGTACAAGCCGCTCCTTCGTATCCGCCACAATCCTCCACCGTTGAGCAGTTCCTATGTTCTGCTCCAGTAAGCAGGAACAATATTGAAAGGACCTTTTATCGCAAAATAAATGGTATTACTTACATCAACCTGTTCTCAAATACATTGCTTTTAAATTTACAGAACATTTATTTATTAGTTCATTTGGAACTGCTTGAATAAAGTTTAAAAAGCACACTTCTTGGTATTTTTGGTTTTGATAAAATGTTCATGTAATTTCAAATTAAAAAAAAAAGTTTTTTTGGAGTTGAATATACAGTGTATATTTAAATCAATTTCTATTTATTACTAAATGTCTACACTGCATTTGAAGTCAGTCATAACAAGGGTTCCCTGATTTAGACATAGATATTCGAGAGGTTTAATGAAAAAAACATCTGTATTGAGGATAACTCTGTATCGTAATTTAAGAAATGATAGCTAGTAAAACTCCAGTATGCAAATGTCTGATGTGAACGAACTGCATTCGTTGCAAAGCACTTTGCGAAAAAAACAAAGATGAAATATTGAATTTATATTATTTGCTTTCTAAATGAAATCAATAACGCCGTGTTGAGTTCAGTATATGCTTTCTCTAAGGATGTCAGATACTATAAGTATTGAAAAAAATATATTTTAGCTACTTAATTTTTAGCCATGGAATTTTTATTGTTCAATGTGGCGTTCGTGCTAAAAATTTCATTTAAGTATTGCTACATGCTATTTTATTTGAAAACTACAGGAAAATGAAAATAGATTTGAAGGGGGGGGGGGGAGTCATATATTTTCAGTTGTAGGCACTACAATAGCTTAAGGGTAGAAACGGGCAGATTTGAATGGAAACTTAATAAATGTGGTTACACTGATATTCTATCCAGATGTGAGAGAGTCTGTCATTACTGCAACTCAATTCGACTGAAAATGCATTGCATTTTTTTGCTAGAATGTCCGTTTTATGATGTTTCTAGAGAAAAGAATCTTTAAAACTTTTCTGAGTTTCTTGTTTATATATCGTCAACATTTAAATGCAAATTTTTAAAAACAACATATTTCAATATAGGCATATTTCAGTCATTATACATTAACTGTGATGATTTTGGTTATTGTTCATCTAAATGTTCCACTTTAGGCCCAAATTGGTTGAATAATATGAGGTACCAAAAATCGATGTCAGGCCAAAAAAGGTTATCAGACGTTTTATTGAGGGGCACGAGCAGATAGAAGTTAATTTTTTTTTTAGGGTTACCATTTACTTACTTTCTACTATTTATCTATTAATACATTTTTTGTTCTAATTCATCGATGTTTGTTTTCCGCTCCTTTATGAAACATAAAAAAATTAAATACTTACATGTAATAAAACAAGAACAGTATCCGACATCTTTCCATTACAAATGTGCGGAAGTCTTGATAACGTTTTAGCATTTTGATAATAAACAAAGACACCCGATCTACAGGTGCTTTTTAAGGACATTTAAAGATAGAAATGTAAACCTTAAAATAAAAGAAAGGATATTTTGTAGCAGAACAGTCATAGTGATACAATAATAAATATTGTACCCAGCGGAGCGATGATTATGTTACTTTAAAAAAGAAAAATGGCCCTAGGCTAGCTATTTAATATCTCTATCTCATAATGCATATGAAATGCATACATCGTATATACAACGCTTGTACACAAAATCTACATTGTAAAACATCTGAGTGATTGGATTCAGAAAATTAATAAGAATCCTTACAAACGAAGGTACATAGCGGGTTCCAGTAAATGTTCGCACAAGTCTCTTTCTTTACTCCTCACTAAGATATTAACAGTAGTGAACGAGAAACTCACGAGTACTGTGCAACAATATACTAGTAATTAAAAAGTGGTGTAAATCAGATATGGATAGATAAAAATTCCAAGGAACTTTTGAACAATTTGAAATCACAAGATTTTACCTAAATCAACAGCTTACGACTTTTAAACTTTACACACAACTGTTCTTCAAGATAAATTAAAGTCAAGGCTTTTCGATATGATTGACAGCTGCTTTTTCGATAAAAATGGAACTCGTAATTTCCTTACCTGGTCATTGGTCATTTAAAAAACAATTTTGTTAAAAAGCACTCCGATTGTACATACAAGTACTTTGACTCCGACATTAAAAAGATGCTTGACTTTCTGACTGACAATATCTATGTAGTTTTTGGAGAATAGGTCTTCCAACAATCTATTGGAATTCCCATTGGTACCAATTGCGCCCCGTTATAAGCAGACCTATTTCTGTATTCATATAAAGCAGGAATTGTACAAAATCGTATGCATGAAAAGAAGAATACACTTGTTGTGGCCTTCAACTCGACATATAGATATATCGACGACATACTGTCAATAAGCAATCATGGTAATTTTCATTCTTATGTCAATACGATATATCCTGATGAGCTTGAGGTATCACAGGGTCTTTCACGTCTGTTTTACATTTAGATATTTTCCATGAAAAAGACGTTAATGGTAATCTAACAACCAAGGTCTATGATAAATTTGATGTCTTAAAATTTTCTATCGTCAGCTTCCGTTCTTATGCGGCAATATACCTTCATCGCCTGCATACGAAGTTAACATTCCTCAGTTGATTAGATGCGAAAGAACAATTTCTACAACAAGGTAAATTATTCACGAACAAGTTGATGAAACAAGAATATCAGCAGTCTCGTTTAAAGTAATCATTTCGTAAGTTTTATGGTCGATACAATGACATTGTCAGCAAAAACAATTTATCATTGAGTTAAATGCTGACTGGCGTTTATCATACTAATTGTTAGTTCATTATTTATACACTGGATTGACGAGGGATTTTTCCGTTATTCCCCGATCATGACGGAGCACACGGCCGGTGTTACCTGTCGACAGGGAATACTCACTTTTTCATGGCACCTGATCCCACCTCTTATGTTTTTGAGGTCCGTGTTTGCTCTGCTCTTACTTTATATTGTTTTATGGACTTTTGATCCTGAATACTGTTCGTTATCTCCAAATGTTTCATTTCTTTATTTAACAATGTTATTTGTCGGTTTAATATACATGTACATTGAACACACGTAATAAAAGCAATACGCAATTATCATTATACGCAAGTTTTTTTTATCCTTTATAATATGGATTAAAGACATGTTTGCATGTAAATAGGTAATGACGCCTTTGTTTATTTAGTGAAATGTAGTGCATGAAGATAAGGAACAGAATTCAGGCTCAAAAATCCATAAACAATACAAAATAAGAGCAGAGGAAGCACGGACATCCAGACTGTGAAACTGTTTCAAAAAGGGAGGGGGTAAAAAATAAAATTTCAAGTTAAAGATGGTTTGCAACAATAAAAGCAATCTTAATTTAAAAAAAAAAGATTTCAAGCTGCTAACATGTACATTTACAAACTTTGCAACAAACTCCGGGTCTTTCATATGCTTTCCTTCACTCGGGGATGTGATTTTGTGACCGGGGGAACACAAATTTCCTTTCTTATATTAATTTTCAAATGTAGAAATAATGATATCAACACGAATGAAAAATAATGTTTTAGTGTTATTGCCTTTGTCATGCATGATTGTAGGTTTTCACGTTTCGTGGCCATTTGAAACATCTGTGCTTTTAAATACAGGAGTACACATATATCAATATTGGTGTTAAGTGTATACTGGGCATATTCAGTAGATTATATACCTGGATAAATTGTGCATGACAAGAGCATGGATTGCCTTCAAATATACATGCATACAGACTAAAACAAATAATAATCACGCAAGTTGTCACTTAATGGACATGCAAAGCGATCCAACTGCAGATTCTGCTCGCTTCGAACATCATACCAGTCTCCGTTGTATCAACAACCATGAAGGGAGTTATTGTTTGCATTCTTGGTACTGTGATATTATTTTTGGTGAGGTCAATGCTTTGTTTCTCATTTGTTTACAATCTTGGGAATTGCATTCATAATATTTACAGACAGATACATGAAACTTTTGATTCTGCAAAAGTAAGACTAACACATTACAGAATTAACCTTTGAAAATCATTATAAACACTGTACATGCAGGTCAACCGAAAACAATTCTTCTCAGAGATCTGCGATAATATTTTGTATGTAAAAATCTTTTGTAGTTATTAATTCAGAAATTCTATACCAAAGAATCTGTGTTAATTAATTCATCAACAAGTGGAAACCCTACTGTAAAATGGACGTACATTTTGTTTTGCAAGAAATTTCTTTTCAAGAAAAAACATCTCCTAATTATTCTTTCTACGTGTTAATTTGTATCGATTGTTCATTAAACACATTTCTCCTTTCTGAGTGTGAGATAGTCTAACTGTACAAAATTCTTTGAAAACTAGCAGTTAATTTCAATATCATGCACCATGATGTTAGATATGAAAATCATTTTATTCCTTTCAGGAATAGATACTTAAACTTTATTGTTTACTTGTTAAAATTTGAAAATTTTTCTTTTTAAAAACATTTTACAAAAAAGTATATACATTAAAACTGACTTCATATACAGTGAAAGAAAATATAAAAATCTTGACATATCATGATAATACTATTTTCTTGAATAATTTCTAAAATATTGATGATACAGTATTACACAATTTTCCTCACACTCAACAGTCCTAGAATAAACCCTCTTTTAAAAAATATATACAGTGCATATAGTTAAAATCATCAAAAGAAGAATAGAAAAACAAAATTTTGAAATTTGAATGAAAATAAATCGAAATAATTTAATTTTTTTGTCAAATCAAAATTGAGCGAAAGCCATTCCATAAGAAGGTAACGAGTTATAACTTTTTTTCTCTCAAAATTCATAGACTTTTTTTTAGGGGAAAACCCTGAAGTAATAAAGTAATCGTGAAAAGAAAAAATGAGAACAAAATTCAAACTTTCAGTGAGTATGACGTCAATAATCACCATTATTTTTTTAAAATTCATATTACATGTAAGTTGCCGATTAATGTCTGAAATACATGTACTGTATACCGACTCAGGATTAAACAATAAATTATCAACTGCCCCATCAATAACTATTCGCACTCACAATCTCTGCGGATTTTTAGTCTACTTGATCGTTAAAAAGAACACGCGGCGGATGTGACCAGTCGCCAGGGGAAACTTACACCTCTGTGGCTTTTGATCATGACTATAATGGTTAAGAGGTTGGTGATAGCTCTGACCCCTTGTTTTGCTATCTTATTTGACGTTGAGGTTAACTATTGTTTGTTCATTACATGTTTCATAGTAGGCTTCTCTCCATAAATCAAAATTGATAAGTTATATGTATTCGAAGTTTTTTTGTTAAAAAAGATTTATCAAAAATGTCATATAAAGAGATTTATTTTTGTAAAAATATTTAAAAAGTGCTTGGACACAGATTTGAAGAAATATTTTCATAGACTTTCGGTATAACAATCATGGCAAACATGTATGTTGTTTTAGCATTTAACACGGCAATATTTAAAATATTTTATCTGAAAATCTGTGAAGCTCCGAATTTCTAAAACGGAAGTTGATTTTGTAAAAAGGGCAAGAGCTCTATTTATGTTGAGTAAGTTAAATTGCATATATATCATTTATACACTAAAAAATTGTTACTTTTCTTAAGTATTAGGGACCAATTTTACTTCTTGAAAGTGCAAGGATGTGTCGATAAAATGCATCCCGAATTTTGTAGTTTCAATAATTTGCAAATAAATCACCCTTTTATATTATTTTTTGTGATATGCCAAAGCTAGATACAATATATAAGTTATTATATTATACCGAAAATTTGAGAAAAAATTGTGTCAAAGCACCTTTAAGAGGAAGGCAAAAAGTAAGAAAGCTGAGCAGAACTATCGGAAATTACAGCAGTTCTTATTAAGATTTGCATCATTTGCAAAAAAAAAGTATTGTATCCATGCATTTCATTGTTGCAGCTTATTTAACTGTACTCTCTGTTATATTTTTGAGAAAAGGCACAATTAAGAGGTTTTATTCAGAATCTTGTGTCATATTGATAATAGATGTTATGCAGTAAGCAACATAACTTTCCTATACACTGTACATGTCATAGAAACATTTGAAATATTCTTAAGAATTTAAGGATGATCCTAATGCAAACTTGGGCATAAATAAAAAAAAAATCTGGTTCAGCTTAACGTCGTCAAAATTAAGACGACATAAGCTAGTGGGAAATGATCATTCATAAATTTAGGAATAAATAACTAAAGAGAAAACATTATTACATTTAATAAAAACCTCAGAGTATACAGGTTATATTGTTTAATAATTAACGTTCTTTTTTAATGTTCGTATAAGGAAGAGATTGAATGGATATGCAAATCATTTGTAAAGTTGTTAGCATTACCTTTCAATTTCCCATACCAAAAATATAAATTATTATAGAATGAACTATTGATGCTACATGATATCTGGCTTGATAGCCTACAATTGATCAAACACACCTCTTGTGATACTTTACAGGTGTATTTGCATTTTTTTTCTTTTCAATTCAAAATAATAACAATTCTTCCATTTTGATTCTTAGAAGGATAGTATTATACATATAATAATTGTGCAGTATATTACACAAAATGTCTTTCTTGTCCTTCTTATAGATCTGCATCTAGTCATTGCGATTCATTGACTGGTTTACGAGATGCGAAATGTACAACAAAGAGCCGATGGGTGACCACACGTTATAGAGCATGCGGGTGATTGTGGCGAAAACGATGTACAGTGAGAAAAACGTGAGATGCTTAATTCATTTTATCAAAAACTCTAATCTGTATGGTCAAATTTACTTCTTGTTTTTATCTGGCAATATATCTTTGAATAACATGTAATTGTGCTGAAATCTAAACATACTTATAATATCCTTATAATACATATGTTATTATTGAATGTTGATTTCAAATTTATAAGGTTTTATTATTGTCATACCAACAATATAATTTATATTTATTGCAGTTATTGGAATAAAGTAACATATTATTCATGCAAAGTTCGATGTAGAGGTAATGTCGGAAAAAAATATCATTTAATGGAGCCGAGTGGTATTTTCATCGCGCAAAATTTCGCATACATCAAGGTAAAATAAAGAGCATTTACTGTTTTACCTGTTCGCTTAATTAATAAAATTAATTAATTAGTAACAAGACAGTAGAATTTTGTGTTTCTTACATATGAAGTACAATACTAGTATGATATTACTCATCATATATTATAGTTTGTTTTATGTTTGCTCTAAAGTGCTAAAAATTGGAACTTTCCTGGTATATAATCCTAAAGTAAATGTACCTGTATTTTGAGAAGGTTCCCTAAAAATACCTGGGCGGTAGATTTTACCCAAACTTGGCATGTTATATACTATATTGTATAAATTAAAGAGTTTCTCTACTGCAACTTTCACACAATAAAACCCTTGTCGGCTCCCTTGAACCTTTCTCACTTTTTTAATAATCAACATTAAATATAGTGACGCAAAAAGTAAAACTAAAAAGAACTCAAAATCACTAAAAATGCTTTGTTTTATATGTACCTAGTGGGATGAATGTCATTTTCATGAGAAAGGTACTGTATAAATATAATTAACCGGAAGAAAATGCAATTAATTATTACAGTGAAAACTGTCTAATCCGAAACCTGGGTAATCCGTCACACTGTAAATTCCAACGTTATATTTGGTTCCCATTTTACTGTTTCCATGTTTTTGTAACTGTTTCATCCGACATCCTGTCTACTCCGACATAAAATTCATCTCCCAGTGCATGTCGGATTAGACAGGTTTCACTGTAGTTTTATTTTTCTTGTAACTGATCTCTTAGTTGATGGAGGATGGAATACTTGGCACAGCTGGGGTTCATGGAGCTACTGCAAGCGAAAAAGTGGTTACTCTTGCATCGAATACCAAACAAGGAGGCGATTCCGACTGTGTAATAATCCAAGGCCTAAAATGGAGGGAGATGTTATGGAAGCAGTAGACAAATCGATACCATCAGGTCATGTCTTTTAAAGGGTAAGAAAGCAAGGAATACAACTTCTTGAAAAACGAAAACGAAAAAGATTGTTTTAACTTTGTTACATTTGTTCATTTAGTGATTTAACTAAATGACCCTTGAATTTCTAGTCAATGGAAAATGGAGTAATTGGGGATCTTGGGATTCAGTTGGAGGGTGTTTGAAGACTTGTGGAGAAGGTTAAAAATTGATGCCCAGAGAACGATCATGTTCCAATCCTCGACCGCAATGTGGTGGTCACTACTGCTATGGAACAACACATAAGTATAGAATGCAATCGTGTTCACTCCCAAAATGCTGAAGAGGTAGATATTATAGCTGACATAATTGTGATTTAATAAATATAGCACGGATATTTTATTTTGAAAGATATTTGCTTTAACCTTTGTTAAAAAAGACTACCTCTATTGATATGTTTTAATGCAATTTTACGTTAATTAAAATGATAATTTTTTCTTGCAGATTTGTATTGCACAAAAAATAAAGAAATTCGATTCAAAGAATTTTCACTATATCTTTTGTGGCAGAGTCATATTTATTTAAAATATTTTTTTATCTTTATTGAATAACTTACTGAGCCATAATTTACTTTATGCCATACTTGGTAGTAGTCTCCATTCTTGAATTCTACTCACAAAATCTCATTGGCCAGTAAATTTGTACCCCCTTGTTTAACCGGTTTTTCTGCTATATATACTGAGGCATGGGCCCATCCCTGTCAGTGCGGGAAACTTAACTTACCTATTACCAGCTGCCTTGTCACCACTTGAAAGGTAATTTTCTTAGTGTATTAAATTTTTGTATTTTATTTATTAAGTCCAAGTTATAATCTCAAGCATTTTTCATATTTTTGAGAGAAAGGTATTTTAAACTATGAAATTGACGTTTTTGGCTTAGTAAACTTAAATTTTCTTATTTTTGAAGTGAATAGGAAATAAAAGTATTTTGTCTCAGTGTCTATGTGTATTATGATATTGTATATATGTTTTTGTATTTGTAGATCTGCCATTGCTTTTTCATTTCCAAATAAATTTATTAAACTGAACCTGCGTTTTCCATCTCCGCTTGGTTACATTTGGCGTCGCCGGGAACTAAAGCAATTATGGCTAGTGGTGACAACGGAAAATTACATGTAAAATTCCAACAACGTAAGTAGAACTTCAAATTCCATTACATCAATGAAACATCGTGGGAAAGGAATGTTTACTCGAGCGTAAACTACCCGTACTGATAGTGATACCATTCTCGGCTGTTACAATGGCGAGTCATTCAACTGTAAAGTCGTTACAGAAAGAAATCAAAGGTCTGCAGAATCAACTTAGCGAAATGGGCTGGAAAACAAATTACGAACCAAAAGAACCAAAAACTGTTTATGTGCAGCGAGATCGCACTGTTCCGAAATTCACCGGCAATAACATGGATATAGAGGACTGGATAGAAAATGTTCAATATGTATAGCACGTGGTATGACAAAGGAAGAAGGGGCGGATCTAATTTACCAAAATCTATCTGGAAATGCGCGAGACGAAATCAAGTATTTGTCAGGTGATGTACGAAAAGATCCTCTACATATGGTTAAAATTTTGCGGGATGTATTCGGTGATAGAGACAGTGCTATTAAATTACAGAAGAAATTTCTTGACAGAAAACAGAATGAAACTGAAACACTGCGTCAATATTCTTACGGTCTGATGGATATCATTTAAAGAATTACTCGGAAAGACTCATCAGTATTCGGAAACCAAGATAGAACATTATGTGAACACTTTTCAGAAAATGTCAGAGACCAGTATCTACGGAAACATCTAAAACGTATTTTGATCACGCAACCGGATATCACATTTAGGGAACTTAGAGAAGAGGCTATACTCTGGTCAGAAGAAGATGAACATGGCGAAGTATCGTTTCAAGAATCACTGGAGAAGAAATCAATTGAACAAAACCGGGAGTCCGAGAGTGAAAAGAAAACTGAAGTATATATCGACAGAAAAAATACCGAAGCAAACGGAAAGTGAAAGTGAAAAGAAAATCAAAGGACTTACCGACGCATTGAAGAAACAATCGTGTCAGATAGAAAATTTAACAAAAGCTGTCAATTCCAAACAAAAATACTACGACAACAACTGGTATTATGATCGACCACTTACCATGCTTACATGTTACCGATGCAGAAAGCAGGGACACAAAGCTAACGAATGCCCAACAAAACCGAATTCTACAAATTCTGAACAGGAAAACAAAAGCCCTTCGTAATGCCGGGTCCCGTTATAGAGGGCAGTGAAACGGACTCATGGAAAATGAACGCACGTTTAGTTGGTAAATGTCCTTCAGTATTTGTGACAATGAATGGTGTTAATGTTAATTGTTTAGTTGATACTTGATCATCAGTTTCCACAGTGACAGAATCATTTTATGAGAAACATCTGTAGTCAGCAACCAAATTAAATACAGAGATTGTCTTTTGTTTGAAAGCATCTAACGGACTTTCTGTACCGTTTATTGGATACATCGAGGTCAACATTGAGGTCATGGGTCAACAGTTAGAGCAAGTGGGTGTGTTAGTTGTGAAAAATTCCGTTGATTTAGAAACACGTCAGCGTAAAGAAAACATTCCGGCCATTCTGGGAATGAACACGATTTCACTGTGTAAGAATCTATTAGAAACACAACAGGGGCAGAGTACACAGAAGAAGTTGAAGAAATTTCAGCAAATTACAAATTAAAGGAACAATTCAAAGCATGTTACAGAAATATTAAACGTGATGTCATAGGATATGTTAAAGTCTGTGCAAAGTCTCCAGTACGCATTCCGGGAAAATCTGTGACTGTTATCAATGGTACAGCACCAAAGATGCCAAGACTGTATGAAGCCATGGTAGAACCTTTAACATCTACTCAGCATTTGTCATCAAACATTATCGTTGTCCGGACTCTTAGTAAAGTGAACCGTGGATTTCTATGCTTTCGTATCGCAAATATTGGTACTGACGATGTGTGGTTAGCACCCAGAACAAGAGTTGCCGTTCTTGTCAATGGCGATGTACTTGAAAATTCATCTAACATCGAATTCACTAGAAAAGGAAATGCTGAAGAGATTTTTGTTCAACAAGAATTTATGTGCAGTGAAACCACAAATTCAGAGGAAGTGACAAGAGATTTCAAAATTCCACCGGAAATAGAAAAGTTGAATTTAGATCCTGCACAGATGAAAGAAATTCGCACTCTTTTCTACCGAAATCAAGATGTATTCTCTCAAAATGATGATGACATAGGATATACTACAGCCATAAAACATACTATTCGGACAACAGACGATCAGCCTATAGTGCAACCTTACAGACGAATACCCCCATCACAATATGAGGAAGTGAAATCACATATTCGTAAATTGTTGAACAACAATACTATAAGGGAGAGTACTAGTCCTTACGCATCACCGATTGTGTTAGTCAGAAAGAAAGATAATTCGCTCCGCTTATGTGTGGACTACCGTAAACTTAACAGCAAAACTCACAAAGATGCCTATCCACTACCCAGAGTAGAAGAATCATTTGATGCTCTATGCGGTGCAAAATTTTTCTCGACAATGGATCTTACCTGTGGCTATAACCAAGTAGCTGTCCATGAAGATGATATCGAAAAAACGGCATTCACAACTCCAATGGGTCTGTATGAATATCTTCGTATGCCGTTTGGTTTGTGCAACGCCCCTGCGACGTTTCAGAGGTTAATGCAACACTGCTTCAGGGATGAAATATTTAACATTTTACTAGTGTTTTTGGACGACATTATCGTCTATTCAGAAAACATCTCAGAACATTTGAAGCGATCAGAGACAGTGCTTAGAATCATCCGGAAACATGGATTAAACTTGAAAATTTCAAAGTGCATTTTTTTAAAAGCGAAGTTCGTTATCTCGGACATGTCATATCCTCCGAGGGAATCAAAACTGACCCAGAAAAAATAAGTGCTGTGCAAAATTTTGAAAAACCGACAACTGTGAAAAAACTCGAGTCATTTCTTGGATTAGCGGGATACTATAGACGTTTTGTGAAAGGATTTAGTAATATAGCATCGCCATTACACAAGTTGTCCCAGCAGTTTACACCTTATCCAAGGAAACCGTTTGGAAATAAATGGAATTCTCAGTGTGACGATGCGTTTACTACATTGAAAAAGCTTCTCGTGAGTTCTTCTATCTTAGCATATGCAGATTTCCAAAAGCCGCTTATTCTTGAAACAGACGCAAGTATGTTAGGTTTAGGAGCCATTTTATCGCAAGTCAAAGACGGAAAACAACATGTCATCGCCTATGCTAGCAGATCCTTGAGACCAAGTGAAAGGAACATGCAAAATTATAGTTCGCCAAAACTGGAATTACTATCATTAACCTGGGCAATAACAGAAAAATTCAAAGATTACTTATTGGGATCAAAATTCACAGTGTTCACTGATAACAACCCGTTGTGTCATCTTAACACATCAAACCTCAGTGCAATTGAACAACGCAGGATTTCAAAGTTGGCTATGTTTAACTTTGATGTGAAATTCCGACCAGGCCGCCATAATGAAAACGCAGATGCTCTTAAGAAATCATCTTCTCAAGACCCCTGGGGGTCATAATTTGAACAAACTTGAACTTACACAACCTGAGGATGCTTCCATATAAATATGATCAATTATGGCTTTGCTATTCTTGAGGAGAAGATTTTTAAAGAATTTTCCTATATATTTCTATGTAAAACTTTGGTCGGCCATTGTGGCCCCGCCCTACCCTCGGGGGTCATGATTTGAACAAACTTGAACCTACACTACCTGAGGATGCTTCCATATAAATATGATCAATTATGGCTTTGCTATTCTTGAGAAGAAGATTTTAAAAGAATTTTCCTATATATGTCTATGTAAAACTTTTGTTGGCCATTGTGGCCCCGCCCTACCCCCGGTGGTCATGACTTAAACAAACTTAAATCTAAACTACCTGAGGATGCTTCCAGATAAATGTGAACAATTCTGGCTTTGCTATTCTTAAGAAGATTTTAAAAGAATTTTCCTATATATTTCTATGTAAAACTTTGGTCGGCCATTGTGGCCCCGCCCTACCCCGGGGGTCATGATTTGTACAAATTTGAATCTACACTACCTGAGGATGTTTCCCCAAAAGTTTCATCTTTCCTGGTAAAGTGGTTCTTGAGAAGAAGATTTTTAAAACATAACACCAAATTTTCATTAATTCCCAATTATCTCTCCTTGAATGAGGGTGTGACCCTTCATTTGAACAAACTTGAATCCCCTTCAGCCAAGGATGCTTTGTGGCAAGTTTAGTTGAAATTGGCCCAGCTGTTCTTGAGAAGAAGTCGAAAATGTGAAAAGTTTACAGACAGACGGACAGACAGACGGAAACGGTAAGACGGACGCCGGACAAAATGTGATCAGAAAAGCTTATTTGAGCCAAGGGCTCAGGTGAGCTAAAAAGCTTTCAAGATTAAGAAAAAAAATTATCGAGCTCGTCCAAGTTTGAAGCGACGGAGACTATTCTAATGTGATTGCCCAAACTCTTTTTACTCCCCCCCAGTTATAGCTGGTAGGATAAAGAGTCGGGATGTCCGTCCATCTAATCTGAATCCTCTTCCCCCAAGGATAAGTATTCCTACAAGCTTTAGTTTTTCGTTGTTTTTGTTACTTTTTTTTTTTCCTCAAAATTCTGTATGATATATCTAAATGGTATATCTGTCACATATCTTTATGTGATAATGCTTTGACCAGCGTTTACTATGAACGATTTTTAAAAATGAAAAAAAAAAAAAACAAAGAAGTAAAAAATAATATTAAGATTGCATTGAAGTTTATTGGGACAAGTCTTATTTTTTCTTGAAAAACAAATGCAAGAAATCAACATATACCTAGGTGAAAATATGCGTTAAACAGAAAGAAATAGGTAAACAATCGCAAACTGTTTTTGTGACGTTAGATTAAACAAAAATGATATTCTAATTTTTAAAAAGAGAGGGAAGTAACTCTTTTGAAAAAAAAAATATTAAAGCTTAGAAACAGGACATGAAACACTATAATATATTGATTATAATAAATGCACATAATGCTAATATATATTTCTGATTAACTTCTGCATATCTGTGACTGCTAGTTCAGTTTCATGGGATATAATGTTATCAGGAAAACATTTATAAAGTGTGACATAATAGGTTCAGTATACTCTACTAAGTTAATTGTTGTAAGATAGATGCATAAACATTGTAAAAATACTACCAAAGGCTATTCTATTAAATAAATTCGAGGTAGAATCAATTAGTATATAAAATCATAAAAAATGTAAAATTGAATTGTCAACAGCCTTGTGTGTTGAATCAGGGAGACAATTCCATGTAATGTGATACTGAATTACTTTGTCTTGATGTTTGAGATTTAAATAAAAATAGAGTTCATATGAGATCAAACAACACAGACGGAAATTCTTGAATTTCTTTTCCAGAAATAAGTTCAATACTGTCCCCATCTTGAGTTAACTCAAAGACTGCAATGTACGGATTGTCCTCTCTTGGAGGTTTTATGGAATAGAACTGACACAGAAGATCATTTTCATATACGTCAATAACAAAAAATGTTCTTTTACGTAAATCCAAAAGAAAACCCAAGTGGACGTCCACATCTCTTCCTTTAATCCATGATAATTCTGTACTTTTTATCTCTTTACCCTCCTTTGAGAAAAAAATATCTAGCCTATTTCGTGAATTCTTTCCCAGACCAGCAAGGTATGAGTTGTAATTCCGGGTAAGGACTTCGACTCTGTCAACGTCTCTAGCCAAGCAAATTCCAGTGACTGCAACGCTTTTTTCAGTTTCAATTTTCTTGACGTTTGAAGAATGACATTTAACTTCCCAGTACATGAGTGGTTTTGTCAGAGAAGTGTTGCTAATTGTGCCATCTAAGCGCATAAAATCACTGCTAGAATGGGGGTCACCTCGTTCTCTATTGAAAAGCTTTTTTCCTGACTCTTCAACGTAAAAGTCTTCATGGCAATGCCTGTTCATAATCATATCCATACCTGTCAAATAATGTAGCATATATAATTACTAAATAAATTAATATCTTTTTTAAATAATTAAATACAAGTTTACACAACAAAAGTCCATGGTATGCATATGTACATAGAGTAAGTGTAAAGAAAAAAACAAATATACATATGAGGACATCATCCCTGAACGATTCTAGTCTGCAATTACAAAAAAAAAAATCTCAATGTTTTTCTAAACTTGCAAAATCACTCTTGACTGAGGGACACATTAAATATCGCCAGTTTTCGTCACTTTCGATCCAATTCAAATTTCAGACCTCGAAAAGTCGCCTTACATTGCAGGGCAGATGGACTTAAAGACTTACGTCGACCGTCCTCATAGTTTTAATACAACAAACACTTCATTCCATGTAGACCCTAAGTCATGCATTTTTGGTCCGGAGTGAAAACGCCCTTGAGGCTTCATGGCTTCTTTCTAAGCATTACTGTGATTATCTTTTAAATATATTTGCATGATTAGTGTCATTTTACTTTTTTTTTACAGCGACGTTATTGTTGACGGTAATCAAAGGTACTCTAAATCGTCTGAAATTACACTGCCTGAAAAAGTATCAACAGGCAAATTTTATTGGAATATATACTATTTGTTATGCCCCCCCCCCCCCCGTCGAAGAAGGGAGGCATATTGCATGGCTGCTGTCTGTCGGTCAACGTTTTCGTTCATTATCCTCACAACCGTTCCAAATACTGAAATGAAATTTGATACACAGATTTTTCAGTTAATTTCTAGGCCAACTGCTGTTTTGGGTGCAGTCGAGCCATTTTTGACAGAGTTCTGGCCCTTGGACTTAGAAAAATTCCAATTATTTTGGGGATGGGGCATAACTATTTTACAACCTCTTTCGACAGACAAAACATAATTTGCGTAGGAAAGACAATAAGATCATTATAAATCATCAAAAACCAAGTCAGTGATTGTATGAAATACAAAAAATCATGGTCATTGAAAAGATGTTTTGTTTCTTATTAACATGTACGAGGGTGAATCCAGTCTTAGACAGGGAAAGCTATGTACTTCATGATGGCATATTATGGTCACACTGAAAAACTATTTCATTTCACGAATATCATGTCACATGATAATAAACCATTAAAAAGGAAATTTGTGCAAAAGTTTAAAAGGCTTTTAGATATTCTCCTGAGCACGTAAGCAAGCATAATTAACGTCCCTTAAAACGTCATGTTCATATTTAACTCCTTCCCTTCTGCATAACACGAGTATCATAAGCATCTCATTGATGGCAAAACACTCTTTAAGAAGAGACTCATTAAGTCAATCGCTTATGGTTTGATTTTTTGAAAAGAGACAAAATCTAGTACTGTCCTTGATTCTTTTATGTCATACATAAACAACTTCTCTGCTAACTTTGTATTGTATGCTGTTTATTCTAAGTTATATTTTGTCTCTAAAGACCACTTTCCTACAAAAGTTATAACGTTCCTGTGCGCCTAAAGCGCATTTGACGAAGCCATTTGCAAGAAATACAATTCTAACTCTTTGAAACATAATACAAAACTTTGATTTCTCGTTATCTGATGTCATTACTACGACAGCCCTGGAGGGACATTGTCTCATTTGTTACTTACTAGCATTTATTACAAGAGACCCATGGGCCTTATAGGTCACCTAAGTATCATGTAACGATTTCAAACCATTAAAGTTGGTTCGTGTTTTTTACAAATCAAAAGCCATGTCAAATTCATAAATTTGAAAGAGGCACCATTGTTTATGATAATTATACACTTGACATGCTTAGTTTGGTTACTTATATATTTCCAATTTATAACCAACAGTTGTGCACCCCATCCCAATGCAACTACTGACCCTGGGGCCACACATTTCAAAATCTGGAAATTTTAGTTCATCATAAATGGTTGAATAATACCAAAAAGCAGATTCCAAAGCATTAATTAGTTTTCGGACTATGTTCCCCCTAATCTCCCCCTCCTGGTTTTCCTGACCCAGGGGTCCTGAAATTAACCATTTTGAATGAGGCACCTTTCTTCATCATAAATACAGCTCAACGCACTTTTTAAACTCACATTGTTTTTCGCACAAATTAAGGTCACATTGTTATAATGCAAAATTGCGTAACATGAGAACAAATCATATTTTAAAAGTGATTTTTAACTTAATTTTTATTTTAGTTTAAAGCATACCTTTGCCTTGCCTAAATACAGAAACAGTGCAGTTCATGTAATTTCTGTATTTTTTGTACATTGATATGGCACCAAGGCGCAAGATGATAGAAGTATTTTTCATCTGTTCGACTGTTTTTCATGTTAAAAAGATGGATTTATTAAGGTCAACTTTCTGAAATCTAGCATCATGAAAGATACCTTCCAACACAAAATTTCAAAGTTTCAGACCATAAAAAAAAGAATTTTCTTTTCAATAGTAACAATTTACTGTGTGGAAATTAAACAATACTATAATCCTATACCTTGACATGATTCCTTTAAATTATGCAGTTTTGTCATTTTTCGGCGCTGCATTTCGACAAAATCGAGACAAGTATGGAAAATGTGCAAAGTACTTAGAAAAATACTCATCTGTACGAAGTCAATTTGAACATTTCAACTAAATAGATCAAGGAAAGATCGATTAATTAATTTGTTAATACCTTTGACAGAATCATACATATGTAACATCATACAGTTTGTAAACAAATTCCCTTTATAAACATCGAGGTTAAAAACTTAATATAATGATTTTAGAGAATGTGACCTTTAACATGAAATATTTGATAATATAACGTCAATGTCTTGTACAAAAGCTCGATTATTTTAAGTTTTATTGCAAGAAAAATGTGACCTTAATTTGTGCAAAAAACCATGTGAGCTTAAAAAGTGCGTTGAGCTGTATATTTAGATCATTGGCTTGATACCCAGTAGCGAAGGAAAAGATTTTCAAAGAATTCATGCATTTTTACTATATAATCAATAGAGCCCCGCCCTAATAAGAACTCCTGTTCCAGGGACTCTAAAATTCACAAATTGGGAATAATCATCCTTCGTCATCATAATTATGCACTTAGTTCATTGGTTTAATACCTAGAAGCAGAGGTGAAGATTTTAAAAGAATTTATGCATTTTCACAATATAATCAATAGAGCCCCACCCTGACACCATAAACCCTGACCCTGGGTAATGAAATTTACAATTTACGACATTCTCGCTCATTATAACTATGTACTTAGTTTTTCAATACCCAGGAGCAGTGAAGATTTTCAAAGAATTCATGTATTTTTTCTATATTATCAAAAGAGACTCCCTAACACAAGACCCCCCAACCCAATGGCCATGAAATTCACAATTTTGGAAGAGACATTCTTGCTCATCATAACTATGTACTTGGTCAATTATTTAATACCCAGGAGCAATGAAAAAAATTTCAAAGAATTTATGACTTTTCACCATATAATTAATAGAACCCCGCCCTACATGTAACACCAGAATCCATGACCCTGGGACCATGAAATTCACAATTTTGGTAGAAGACTCAATGCTGATTACAATCATGCCAACAGTTTGACTGCTTCATGTCCTGGAGTAAAGAAGATTTTAAAGATTGCATTCATTTTATTGTTCTTGGTCCTACCCCTCAGGCCCTAGGGGGGCAGGGACCCTGAAATTCTTAATTTTTATACCCTTTCATCTATGGATGCGTTGTGTCAAAATTGGCTGAGTGGTTGCAGAGAAGCTGAAAATGTTGAAATGTTAACACATGACGGACGACTGACGACGACGGACGAAAACGGATAGCTTAATAACTTAATGTTTGTGACTTAATTATCATGACCTTTTTGTATCTTGCTATAATTAAGTGTACCTTAGCTATAGAAAGTATAGCTTGGCATATATTTATTTTGAAAATGATATGTTGGAAAGACATTGACTTACTTCACATGTCTTTTGACTTAGTTCTTATGACTTAATTGCTAATTTTTTTTATTTTCTATTTCTTATCACATGTTAATTTAAACAAAAAGGCGGTGTAGAAAACAGATGTTACGAGTAATTTTAGAGAGGAAAATATATTTTGCCTTTAAATTTATACTATCGACAAGATCAAAAAGGTCTTAAGCTCTTTCAATTGTTTTAAATCATTATGAAATATTGAAGTTATAAATAAGAATTAAGTTTACTAATAAATAACAAGTCATAGATAAAAAGAAACAAGAATTAAGTAACAACAACAAAGTTACTAGATAGTAACAGATGAGAATCTAGTACAAAATGTAAACAAATGTAGACTTTGACAAAGTCAAAGTTTCCTTGACGTTAAACTCCGATAAATCAATCAGAATCACAGTTAAGCTATGACTAAACATATCATTTTTATTATAAATATAACCCAAGGTACACCTTCTCCATAGCTACGTTACAGCAACAAAAAGTCGTAATAACAAATATGTCAATTTTCCTCTAGGACTTTGGTACATTTTTGTTAAAAAATTACAAATAATAAATGTTCAAGGTTTCACATTAAAAATTTGTATTAAATTTCACATATATCTTTAAAACCAATAAAACTGGAAATTGAACAGTAACGTTTATTTTTCCGGATTTTATTTTTGCGCAAACAGAACATATATTGGCTTTTCATCGTCATCCCTACTATTATTATTGTGATTTAAATTTAAGACACTTGGTTTAAGTTGACCTATTCAAAGATTATAGAGAAGAACCCGTTTTATAAACAAATTGGTAATAAACAGGAAATTGTTATAGTCTGTTTCTTTTGATCCAGATCTTTCTGAACGACTTTCAGTAGAAAGGGGTGGCTAAAGGGTGGAGGAGGTTAAAATATTAACAAGTCTTATCATAATTTACGGGGAAAATTACAGCTCACTAGTGACCGATACGTTGGTTTAAAAAACTGTAATATCATCTTCACCAACAAACCTTTGTTTGCTAAATGTATGGCTATTGTTATTATTGAGCACAAGCTTAAGAGGATCTTATTACCAACAGCTGACCAATCGTTGAATGAATAGCAACGTTTACGCCAAATATATGTTTTTACATTTTACTTCGAAGACGTGGTTCATGTCTATCTATGATCATGTCAATGGAGTGCAAAATAAAAAGAAAATATTCTTATGATCAAAATACAAAGATTAGAAACTATGAAAGATGTAACGGGCGTTTTTAATTGTTTTGTTAACTGGAAAAAATATGTTTCATAAAATGTAGTTTATGTCAAGTTCAGAACACCAGCAGTTTCACCCTAAACCCTGAGGTCCTGTGAAAAATGTGTTTCCAGACCCTTCTGAATGACTTTCATGATTTTAAACAGAAAAAGGTGGCGAAAGGGGAGGGGGGTTAAAATAACAATATATCTTATCATAATTTACGATGAAAATTAGAGCTCACTAGCGACGCTGGTAAAGAATGTATATATTATCTACACTGACAAACCTTTGTTTACCTTATATGGCTGTTGTTATTTATGCGCACCGAGGATCTTACCACGAGCAATAAACCAATCGTTTAATGAATATCAACGCTTACGCCAAATATATGTTTACATTTTACTTCGAAGACGTGGTTCAGGTCTATCTATGATCATGTCAATGGAGTGCAAAACAAAAAAAAAGTTCATATGAACAAACTACAAAGATTAGAAACTATGAAAGATGTCACGGGCGTTTTTAATTTGTTGTTAACCAGAAAAAAATATGCTTCATAAAATGTAGTTTATGTAAAGTTCAGAACACGAGCGCTGTCAATGGTGAGGAAATAAACAGCATCTCTTATTCACCGGTAGTACAACAAAGGAATTAATACAGACGCAAATCGCTTTGCCGTATGATTAACAAGAGGCCCATGGGCCACATCGCTCACCTGAGCACTGTGGCTAGGAAAAAGCAGAATTGGTTTATACTTGAAAAGCTTAAATCCAAATCTAGTCCCAAGACCAAGCATGGCTTTGCTATCCTTGAGAAGATTTTTAAAGAATTTTCCTATACATTTCTATGTTAACTTTGGTCGGCCATTTTGGCCCCGCCCTACCCCTGGGGTCATGATTTGAACAAACTTGAATCTACACTACCTGAGGATGTTTCCCCATAAGTTTCATCTTTCCTGGCACAGTGGTTCTTGAGAAGATTTTTAAAACATGCCACCAAATTTTCATTAATTCCCAATAATCTCCCCTTTAATAAGGGCGTGGCCCTTCATTTGAACAAATTTGAATCCCCTTTACCCAAGGATACTTTGTGGCAAGTTTTGTTGAAATTGGCCCAGCGGTTCTTGAGAAGAAGTCGAAAATGTGAAAAGTTTACAGACAGACGGACAGACAGACAGACGGACAGACAGACAGACAGACGGACGTCGGACAAAATGTGATCAGAAAAGCTCACTTGATCATGATTTGAACAAACTTGAATCTACACTACCTGAGGATGCTTCAATATAAATATGATCAATCATGGCTTTGCTATTCTTGAGAGGAAGATTTTTAAAGAATTTTCCTTTACATTTCTATGTAAAACTTTGGTCGGCCATTTTGGCCCCGCCCTACCCCCGGGGGTCATGATTTGAACAAACTCAAATCTACACTACCTGAGGATGCTTCCATATAAATATGATCAATTATGGCTTTGCTATTCTTGAGAAGAAGATTTTTAAAGAATTTTCCTATATATTTCTATGTATCACTTTGGTCGGCCATTTTGGCCCCGCCCTACCCCTGGGGGTCATTATGTGAACAAACTTGAATCTACACTACCTGAGGATGCTTCCATATAAATATGATCAATTATGGCTTTGCTATTCTTGAGAAGAAGATTTTTAAAGAATTTTCCTATATATTTCTTTGTAAAACTTTGGTCGGCCATTTTGGCCCCGCCCTACCCCTGGGGGTTATGATTTGAACAAACTTGAATCTTCACTACCTGAGGATGCTTCAATATAAATATGATCAATCATGGCTTTGCTATTCTTGAGAGGAAGATTTTTAAAGAATTTTCCTTTACATTTCTATGTAAAACTTTGGTCGGCCATTTTGGCCCCGCCCTACCCCTGGGGGTCATGATTTGAACAAACTCAAATCTACACTACCTGAGGATGCTTTCATATAAATATGATCAATTATGGCTTTGCTATTCTTGAGAAGATTTTTAAAGAATTTTCCTATATATTTCTATGTATCACTTTGGTCGGCCATTTTGGCCCCGCCCTACCCCTGGGGGTCATTATGTGAACAAACTTGAATCTACGCTACCTGAGGATGCTTCCATATAAATATGATCAATTATGGCTTTGCTATTCTTGAGAAGAAGATTTTTAAAGAATTTTCCTATATATTTCTTTGTAAAACTTTGGTCGGCCATTTTTGGCCCGCCCTACCCCTGGGGGTCATGATTTGAACAAACTTTAATCTTCACTACCTGAGGATGCTTCAATATAAATATGATCAATTATGGCTTCGCTATTCTTGAGAAGAAGATTTTTAAAGAATTTTCCTATATATTTCTATGTAAAACTTTGGTCGGCCATTTTGGCCCCGCCCTACCCCCAGGGGGTCATGATTTGAACAAACTTGAATCTACACTACCTGAGGATGCTTCCAAATAAATATGATCAATTATGGCTATGCTATTCTTGAGAAGAAGATTTTTAAAGAATTTTCCTATATATTTCTATGTAAAACTTTGGTCGGCCATTCTGGCCCCGCCCTACCCCTGGGGTCATGATTTGAACAAACTTGAATCTACACTACCTGAGGATGTTTCCCCATAAGTTTCATCTTTCCTGGCACAGTGGTTCTTGAGAAGATTTTTAAAACATGCCACCAAATTTTCATTAATTCCCAATAATCTCCCCTTTAATAAGGGTGTGGCCCTTCATTTGAACAAACTTGAATCCTCTTTACCCAAGGATACTTTGTGGCAAGTTTTGTTGAAATTGGCCCAGCGGTTCTTGAGAAGAAGTCGAAAATGTGAAAAGTTTACAGACAGACGGACAGACAGACAGACGGACAGACGGACGCCGGACAAAATGTGATCAGAAAAGCTCACTTGAGCCTTCGGCTCAGGTGACCTAAAAACCTAGACTTTCACTTTTATCTAACAAATGAATTGTCATTGTGAGCATGAAAATAATGCTTTTTTTTACAAATGGTTTTCATTTACGAAATGGATGGGAAAATAGTCTTTGTACCTTTCCGATCGCCATAAGATTTTCCTTTTTTCAAGCGTTAAATTCCTGTACTTTCATAGTAACCCATAAATCAGTTCTCATTCAGCTGATTTGTCAGTTAAAGTCATGTCGGTGCCTCATTTGCTAATCTGACGCCAAAAAAATAAAGTCCCGATTCCCATGCAAAAACATTTGTCGAAAAAAAAGTTTAAATTCATGACTGCAGATAATTGTATCATAGAGAATACTTATGTAAGTTTGAATGAATTCAAGGGAGATCGATTGAAGTACATTTCTACATATATTATATAGGGTGGGGAAAACTGAAACGCAAGATAACTTTTCTGTTTACCGTGTCTCCACGTGCTAGTCACTTCCTAGCCACATTTCCTTGAATAATTTACCCTATCTCGCTGTAATCTCGCTAGCTCTCGCCAGAACCACTGCCAGAGCTACTCTGAACTCATTAGGTTTTATAATTTGCAGTACACCGAAAAATAAAAAGTTCCGAACACATTAGTAGGATTGATCGTAATATTTTTTTTTCAGAATTAAAGATTTTCATTTCATCATTAACTACCTTAATGAAAGTTCAATCAATTCTGGCAAAGTAATACTAGGACAGTTTTGGTCAAATATTAACAAAGTCCTCAACATTGAATACGACTGTTTGGGACAGCCCTGGTATTTTTTTCATTTGATCAAAAAGTATACTGTAAAATCACAAAATTTCGAGGGGTCAAATTTTCGTGGTTAAAGGAAAACATAGGAGTTCGTGAGGATTTAATTTCGTGGATGAAGAATTGTTTTTGTAATATCTGTGAAAAATTACATTTCATGGTGGACATAAATTCTTGGGTCTCTTCATACCTCGAAAACCACGAAAATTAACCCCTCATGAAAATAAGTGATTTCACAGATCAAAATTATATATAATAAACCTACATACACTCAATGAACGGTGTTGTTGTGATAAGATACGGCTTTGACACTGTATTTCTGTCTTCATGTAGTCGTACTGTAACTGCATATTTTGTTTCGGGTGTTAGTGTAGTACACAAAATACTGTTGCCATGAACTTTAAAATATCGTAAGGTACACTCCGGATTTACATTTTGTGTTACCAACATGACATCAAACACACTTCTAGGGGCGTCTGACTCCCAAAAAATCCGTACACACACAGAGCTATTGGCACTTCTTAAAAGTACATCACATCTTTGTATTGCGACATGGAATTCTGTAATAATGATAAACAATTTAACGTGTTCCTTTTCACACATTGGTTAAGAAAATTGCAAATATAGTAAAAGCAATTCGGTAGATTATATAACAAAAAGGACAAAATAAAAGTCTTTATGTACATTACTTACATAGTATACATTATGCAAAAAAAAAAAAAAAAAAAAAATTAGAATTCAAGGTCTCCCAGTCATGCAAGCTGTTGGAATTCCTATAGACAAATTGTGATTCTTTATTTACCAAACTGCTTTTTTCCCTATGAATCAGAATCAACAGCAAAAATATACATGAGAATAAAACGCCTGTCTTGGTCTTTAGTTCGACTTTTCGATGTATCGATCATATTTCATCAAAAAGAAAGACTGGTATCACTTCCATTCATATATATATATCGAATTGATAAATCAAAGTAAACATAAAATAAAAGAAATTACACAGCCTGTCATATCTGTTTCATATTGATAAAAAAATCAAGCATACTCTTCAGTGCTGAAGGTGTAACTTTAATTAAGAAAAACAAGAGACCCAGGAGAATCTCTAACCTGAGCACTGTGGCTAGGAAAAAAGCAAAAATTAGTATAGTATTGAAAAACTTAAATGCAAAAGTGGTAAAAGGGAGGGGGTATGATTTGAATAAAATTTAATCTACACTTACTAAGAATCAATGACTACTTATTTTCATGCCCCTTAAACGAAGTTTCGGTATATTAGTTTTGTCTGGTCTGCCTGTCTCTCTGACTGTCCGTTTGTCTGTTTGTTCGCAAAACTTTAACCTATTCCATAACTTTTGAGTGGATGGGGATATGGCTTTCATCTTTCATAGTGTATTCCTTGTGAGAAGACATTTATTTGAGCACCACCAAATTTGACCTCTGGACCTTGGAGTTTGACCTTTTTTTTCCAAAGAAAATATCACAATTTAACCTTGGTCATAACATTTGAACAGTTAGAGCTAGTGCGTTTATTCTTCACATGTGTATTAATTGGGACAAAACCTTGTAAGGGGTATTATTTTTTTTTTTACCTTTTCATATTGACCTTAGAGTTTTTAAAAACTTTTACATGTCCATAATATTTGAACAGTTAGAACTACGGCTTTCATATTTCAAAGGTGTATTTCCTTGTAACGAGACCTTCTTTTGGGTATCCACATCTGACCTTGACCTTTGGAGTTTGACATGCATTTCAGAAAATGTAATCCTCGACATAAGCTACCATACGGGGGCATCAGTGTTTCACAATCACATCTTCTTTTTTTTTACTGTGACTTTCTTCCTACACATTTTAACTTTTATTGTGTCCACCACTCTCCACAGTGCACTGGGTATCGTAATTTGATAATACTTGAATCTACAATATCTGGGAATACTTCCATACAAATATGGCCAATCATGGCTTTGCTGTACTTGAGAAGAATATTTTTAAAGATTTTTCCCTATGTACTCCTGAGAATACTTCCATACAATGTGACCTGACCAACCATAGCTTTGCTATGGTCAGGGTTAGGGTTAGAAAATTTTTCCCACATATTCCTATGTCAAACTTTGATTGTCCATTGCGGCCTGTCCCTAATTCCGGACGGTCATGATTTGAATAAAAAAATTTGAATATACACCACCTTAGAATGCTTCAATATAAATATGACCAGTCATGGCTTTGCTTTTCTTAAGAAGAATTTTGAAGTTTTTACCTATGTAAAACTGTGTAGGCCCCACCCTAACCCTGTGTGTCATAATTGGAACAGACCAGAATGTTTACTACTTTAAGATGGTTCCATATAAATATGCTCAATCATACATGAAGCTTTGCTATTCTTGAGTAGAATAATTTTGAAAATTTTCCCTTTGTACTCCCATGTAAAACATTGATTGCCCTCTGTGACCCAACCCTGTCACCGGGGGGTCATTATTTTTTTTAAATACGTAGAGATGCCATAAATTTTACACAAATTCACAATTATCTTTCCTTAGATTGATTGATTGATTGTATACTGTTTAACGTCCCTCTCCAGAATATTTCACTGATATGGAGACGTCACCATTGCCGGTGAAGGGCTGCAAATTTAGGCCTATGCTCGGCACTTACGGCCTTTGAGCAGGGAGGGTTCTTCATCGTGCCACACCTGCTATGACACGGGTCCTCGGTTTATACGGTCTCATCCGAAGGACCGCCCCATTAAGTCGCCTTTTACGACAAGCAAGGGGGTACTGAGGACCTATTCTAACCCGGATCCCCACAGGGATATCTTTCCTTAGAAGATTCAAGAAGGCGAAGCAGCCTTTTATCTTTCCTCAGGAGATTCAAGAAGGCGAAGCAGCGTTTTATTTGAACAATCTTGAATCTCCTTTACCCAAGGATACTTTGTGCCAAGTTTTGTTGAAATTAGACAGGTGGTTCTTGAGAGTTCGAAAATGTGAAAAACTTACGATAAAGACGCTGACGACAACGTCAACGATAAACTATAGACAGATTTTGACCAGAAAAGCTGACTTGAAGGCTCTGGGGAGCTAAAACAGTAAGTACCTGGTTTATTTGTGACAGCATTTTCATCTAATAACGGTTCCGATATTTTGAAGTCAAATCTTATATCGGAATTCATTGTGCACATATCAGGGGCTTTTTCAAGCAGCTCGTTTAATCTGTAAAATAAGATGTACACGTAAACAATTTTACACCATTAATTTATAAATTAATTAAATTGATTGATTTATTATTGTTTTTTAACATATGTCAGCCATATTTCGACGGTAAATTAATAAGATATATATGAGCGTTAGCTGAATTCAATACTGTAGACGTACTTTTTTCCACGGGGTCATAATTCCGCGGAATCTTAATTTCTGGTTAATCCGCGGAAAGAAAATTACACGGATTTTCTAGATTGTCACTATATGCCTTTTATTTATATAAAGTACGCTTGGTCAAATTTCCGCGGCAAATTTGTGACCGCGTACATAGCGTAAATTAATACCACGCGGAAAAAAGTACTTCTACAGTTTTCTACAAATGCTAAGGAATAATTAACAAATATGAAAGATACAACTTCACCAAAAATAATCCAGGAATTGTGGTTTTTAAAAATGGCACAAAAGTCCATTGAGCATTACAAAATAAAAGCAGAGCAAACACGGACCTTAAAACATCAGAGGTGGGATCTGGCAATTTTATTAATGCAAATTAATACGTGGAATAAATTGGCGAGCATTTTTAAAACCTTGCCCTTCCATATTACTTTTATCTTATATATAAGTTCCAACTTTAAATAAATACTTTTAAAATATATTTCTCTTGGTCCATATTACATGTACATGTAATATGACTGTATGGAGATTATATCTCATGAAAAAAGCCAAGAGAAAACCAAAAGAAAAACGAATTCAAAGTTGGAAAAGCCACGTTGGAATTACCAATTGTAAAGTTGGAAAAGTCAAGATAAAAGTTGGGACAAACAACTTTAACGTTATAAAAGCCATTTTTAGAGTTTAATTTGAAATATCAAGGCCTGGGGCCATAAAAATTAGACCAGTTCGCTTTTGATCTCAGTCTAACTTTTTCCAAAGGAATAGATAGTGGTAAAGTGAGACTGAGATCAAAAGTGAGCTCATCTAAGTTTTATGGCCCCCAGGCCTAATACTAAGTTCGGAAAGGCATGATTAATTTTGGAAAAATCAACTATAATGTGGGAGAGGCCAAACTTAAAGCTGGAATATACAACCTCAAATTTCGAGAAGCCAAAATAAAAGCAGGAATAACAAACTTTACATTTTGAAAAGCCAGCATTAAAGTTTGCATTACCAGCTATAAATTTGGAAAAGCCAGATTAAAGTCCGATTTACATGTACCATTTTAAAGTTTGAAAACTCAAGATTTAAGTTTTAAAAGCTAAATTTAAAGTTAAAAAGCCAAATTTAAAGTTAGAAAAGCCAAAATGTATTATGTTGTGCTTATATGCTTCCGTACCATGCATTTTTTAAGAATATTTTTTCTCAATAAATGAACTTTTGCTGCTCCAGAATTTAGTAATCTCCATAAACTGATTGATGTAAAAATTAGACAATTTGAAGACATATTATTTAAGTTATGATTTTGTTTATTCTGCGACATTCAAAAAGAATTATTTATAACAGATTAAGGTCCATCTCTGCAGTAGAAATTAATCATTGCAATATACGTGAGTTGATCAAAAAGTTCGCAAATTAATTGAATAACTTCCATAAAAGAGATGATACAGGGTTTCAGTGTTGAATTTTTTTTAACTAGCCCTCTCCAATTTTTACGTGCATCTGCAACCGTTCTGCCCATGAGCGAATCACGTGGTCTAGATGGTCACGTGACATGCTCCGTATCATACTGTCCAAGAAGCTAAAAGATTTCCAACTCTTTTACTTCTTACTAAGCAAGATATTTTCTTCATAACAAAAACAGTCAATTTGTCAGAAATGGCCGAAAGTCTCCAATAGTATTGGTGGATAAGGAATGACCATGGTGACCACCACAGCCCGAGACCTCTGTCAATGCGGATAAAGTATGTGTGTCTCCTTTTTATCACATTTCATATGTTTAAAGTCTAAAGTTAACAATATTTTAGCTAAAATAATTATGCTACAGTGTAATGTTAAGATATTCAACTATTTTTCTAATTGTAAACTGGCGATCTTTCAAATATTGCTTTTCAAAAGACACATCTCTTCCCCATCTTATTGGGAAACAGAACAAACATCAATTTTGAACATCTTCCTTCCTTGAAAGTTCCTTCACTTAAACAATGACTAAACTTCTGGAAAGTTTTTGTCCTCATAAAGTAAAACCGTGTATAAATTATTGTATATTACTGCATTTAGGATTTTTCAAAATACACGTTTAACTTTACAGCTCCTCGATTACGACTGGGTCAACCATTTTTTTCACAAATGCTATACATATTGACGTCATTTTCACATAGTGACCTCACAAACATGAAGCAAAGCATTTCATTACCTGACAAATGTGTTCGAAATTTCATTCTGACCTGAATTGTGGTTTTGCAAATATAGAGAAAGACCGGAAAATTTTTATTACCCATCGTACATGGAGTCATACTACCGTTTTCTGAAAGACTGTAGGTAATCTGGATACAATTCAAAATTCTTCGTCTGATATGGAAAAAAAAAACTCCGATATTCACGTCTGCTTTTCTTACTTTTTCATTGGAATTGAAAGTTTAAAATATGATTTTTCATCTTGTTAAGGCAATCCACCCTCCTATAATGTTATAGGTTTCTACAAAAACTGTTTTTAGTTTAAATTAATACCTGATAGAACAATAGGTTTTGGGGGAATGCTTTTCAATAAGTGTACTGATAAATATTGTCAGGTAAAACAATTTTTAAAAATGCATATTTTCTTTATTTAATTAATTATTCAATCTTTAAAAAATGTTGACAAGGGCAATAACTCCTTCGCAGGTCTCTTCATTATGGCATGTGCTTTATTGTACTTCAAATGTTAAATAGTTTCCCTGATATTCACAATTCAAAAGTATCTTGTAACTAGGAAGTATTTAGGAACATTCAGCATCAGAATTATGCATTTTAACCAGTTTTTACATATTTTTCATAATCTGTTAACAAAAAATGTGTGATTTTTTTCGTTGACATATACTTCTGTTAATTTCTATCTCACATCTTAAATAATATGGTGACCTATGTATTTTTTGCAATAATTGAAAATTTGAAAGTATATTAAATGAAAATAAATGCATTTCTTGTACGTTGAACCATTAAAATTGTGATGGTTGAAAAACCTTAACTTACAAAATGCCCCGAAACATCTAATATGACCAAGCTAAAGTTATAAAGCATTATTAAAGGAATTTATTTCCCAATTTGATAAATATATAGGAATTTTTCATTTACTAGATCTTGACCTTAAAGACGTCGTAATGGCTTTGGTTAAAAAGATAACCATTATCCATTCAATGGAGGTAGAAGTATGAGGGTAAACATTTTTTTCTGAACATTGGATCCTGTTTGTTTTTGTACATATAGTTTCACCCAGGACTTAATGTTCATATCTAGAACATTTACATTCCAATCAATAACATCTAAGAACGCTTTATTTCAACGTGAAATGTTATAACAACGCAAAAGGAAATAAATTTGGATTAATGCATTTTGCGTCGGGATCAACATTGAATGTAAACACGCAAAATGTAATTATAATATGATTTTTGAACTAATACATTTTGCGTTAGGATAACTGCTAAATGTTTAACCTCTTTTTTAAGCCCATCTTTGAGAAAACATAAAGCATTAATTAAGTAGATTTGTTATACCTTTAAGAATTTGTTCCTATACAAAAAAAAGTCTAATATTTCTGAAAAAAAATCGATGTTTGACCGCTGAGTGAGATGTTGGACTGGTCGATTAGATGTTGGACCGCTTGCGTCACAGAATGGGCGGAGCTTAATCGCATTTTCATTCGTTGGTGTTTAACAGTGACGGACCTGAGGTTACATAACAGAAGACAGTACAAAATATATGTTTGTTAAAAAAATATAATATGAAAGGCATAACAAAACATTTATTGACCAAGTTCTGGGGCTAAATGCGTTTTTTTTCCGACCCTCGAACCAAACTGTCTGCCTGAGGCCGTTTGCCCTTGAACTCAGGCAGTAAATGTATCATAGTTTTTGCGATGGTAGGCTATGAATTATCAAACATTTAAGACACTATAAGCAGAACTTCAATTGGTAAGCTGTTTCAGTTGTAATCAAATTGACTTAAAATGCATTCATACACACCTTGCTCTCAATTGAAAAAGTTCCTACAAGAAAGATAGATAGCGTTTATCATAACTTTCATTTCTTAGAATAATATGACTCACTGATTCACCATGGGTATATATATTTATATTCATATATTCCATTTCTCATAACTTTCATCTGATCAAGATACAAGGAATGGGGTTTATTTTAACTTGCTTAAAATGTTATGCTTCAGATGAAAATAGACGCTTTTCGCTCAGAGCTTACTCCGTACTACTCATACATGTCTTTTTAAACTTTCATCTTTAAAAATTTGCAAATGTACAAACCTTAGATGTCATACTTTCAAGTTTTTCATTCAAATTAGGACATCGCATTTCTTCTAAGTTTTTGTTTATTTTGATGTCATGTTCAAGCAGCTTTTCAATATATTTTTCCTTTCCGCCGCACATACTCTCTGAATATTGTTGTAATTCTTGAAAACTCCTAATTTTGTACTCTTCCAAACGTTGTCTTTTGGTATCTAAAGTACGCTCGATGTTATTTGCAGCAGACTGTTGACACTTCTGCAAAACATGTACAACTTATATGAATGTATAAATGAAATAAATAATAAGATCATGATGCCATTTATTGATTGAATTGTATGTCTCTAACAGTATTTTAACTTATATGAAACATAACCAGATAACGTTGCACAGACATCAAAGAAGTACAGTTTTCACCTCCAAAAAATGCAATCATAAAAAGGAGCGCTAGCATACAGCGAATATGTCTGGTCAGCAGGGGATGCTGACTCCTCCAAGGCACCTGATCCCATGTCTGTTTTTAGAGGCCCGTTTTTGCTCTGTTCTAATTTTGTTTTATTTAATGGACTTTTGAGCTAGAATACTGTTAATTATCTCCATATATTTCTCATAAAAATGCAGCAGATAAACTGTTCAGTATTGAGCTGATTTGTGTTTCATTACCTAGCCAATGTGCCCAAGTGAGTGATGTGGCTTATGTGCTTCTGATTTTAATTTTAACTTATTTATATTTGAAAGCTTTTATTATTTTCAACTCATAAACTGTGGAAGAAATTGTTACATTGAATGGATAAGGACATTTCATCATGTATGTATAAACAGCACATAGAATACTTACTTTGAAATTTGCAATATTGTCTTTTATGATTTTCACGGACTTTGATATATCAGAGTGGCTATCTTCGAGTGCCATGATCTTCTTTGAAATATCTTCCTGAATTTAGATTATTTAAATATACAAGATATCTTAAAGAGGCAAAAATATACGAAAAATATGAGAAACATCTTAAAAAAGGCATTTAATTATTTTTTTTATTTTTCACCCAAAGAATCTTACTTACACTGAGCATTTTCCTGCCTAACTGAATATCACATAATTTGTGATTGATATGCCTGGGCAAAGCATCTGGGCTGGAAATTTCTTCATGACAAGTTAGACAAATTTTGACATCTGAAAGCAAAAAACTCCAACATGATAATCTAGTAATTAACGAAGTGGTTTTTTTTTCTTTATCTATTTAGAATATATGTTGTTCTGTATATTGCGCTTTAAAATGTCTTAAAAATTATTTACAATTATATACTGCATATTGATGACATTAAAAATATAATCTGTAGATTCCCGAATTTTCGCGTCAGCTTATTATCCCTTGGAGCATATTCCTTTGCGCAACTAGTTGCGGCAGGGCATACATATAGCATCGCAACTGTGCGTATGTGCGCATGTTAGTCTGTCCGTTTCAGCTTGTGGGCAATATTTGAAAAGAAATTTTAGACTATCAATTCTCAGCTTCGATATACTAATGTGGCGTTGTAAAAAGACGAATCCTATTCATTAATATTTTCAAATTATTAAGTGAACTATTCTTTTATAAAACTGCATTTTATTACCTTTCAACTTTGAAATTGTACGTACGACATGACAATACTCATGTCCGCTTAATCCTTTGTATCACTTTTTTTTTTTTACAGAATTGAAGAAAATAGCAATTAAATAATTTCAAATAATTTTTATTGACTTGCCTGCATTTTGTGACTGGGTTGAAGAATGTAAACCACTACATGTGTATTTATTTACAATGTTCGCCAGTGTAAAATTCCTCTTTATGGCTTTATAGCCTTTGGTACCAAGATTTTCGACTTGTCTACATTGGGGACAGGTTACACTGGTTTGGCTTGCAGTGACATCTTCCTCTATAAGCTTCACTAAGCATTCGTGACAATAAGAATGCATACATGTCAACGTACAGGGATCCACAAACAGTTCTAGGCATATAGCACATGATAATTCAGGATCCAGGCAGGCCATCAATGACACGTCGCACTGTAAGGCATACAATAAATATATATTATTATAAAAGTAACTTTGATCTGATGGAGATTATGGACCTGGGATTGCTCCTTTCAGTAGCAGTACAAACCTTGATGTTGCATTCCACCTAATTTTCGGCATTTCTCATGCAATATATAAACTTGCCAAGTTAACTGATAATTTATCATTACTTCTTTGATATGTTTATAAGATTTAGAGTACGTAGCAAGTATATAGACAAGTACAAATGGAGGAATTTCGGATTAACTCTGCGCATTGTTCAAAGGACTTCTTATGATATTATCAATCAATGTTATGCGAACATTTTTAAACATTTTTAGGCATAATAGCAACAAGTTACTTGAAACAAGAGGCCCACGGACCTTATAGGTCACCTTAGTATCATGAAACAACTATCCAAAAATTGAATTTGGTTCGTGTTTTAAACCAGATGCCATGAAATTCCCAATTTTGAAAGAGGCACCATTGCTTATCTTAATTATACACTTAGAATGCTTACTCTAGTTACTTAATACCCAGAGTTAGATCTGAGTAAGAAAGAGAAAATGCATTTTCACTTTATAAGCAGTCGTGCACACAAGAACCACTGTCCCTGGGGCCACATATTTCAAAATTTTCGAAATTATATCATAATTTTATTTCATCATAAATGGTTGATTAATACCACAAAGCAGATTTCAAAGCATTTATTAATTTTTTTATCTTCAAACTATGTACTGTTAACCCCTTAACCCCCCTCTCCCCCCCCCCCCCTCCCAATACCCCTGACCCAGAGAACTTGAAATTAATCATTTTGCTAGATGCACCTTTCTTCATCATAAATATATGTACTAAGATCATTGGCATAATACCTAGGAGCAATGGAAAAGATTTTCAAAGAATTCATGCATTTTCACTATATATAATCATTACAGCCCCACCCTAACACCAGAACCCCTGACCCAGAGGCCATGTCTGATGAAATACACAGTTCTGGAAGACGCATCCTTCCTCATCATAACTATGTACATGTACATTGTTCATTGGTTTAATACCCAGGAGCAGATGAGAAGATTTTTGAAGAAACAATGTATTTTGACTATATAATCAATAAAGCCTCACCCTAACATCACTTACTCCAACCCAGGGGCCACAAAATTCACAATTTTGGAAGAAACACTCTTGCTCATCATAACTATATGCTTACTTAGTTTGTTTAAATATTACCCAGGAGCAAAGAAGATTTTTAAAGAATTCATTTTCACTATATAATCAATAGAGTCCTGCCCTAACACCAGAACCCCTGACCCTGGGGAAATAAAATTCACAATTTTGGAGGATGCACTCTTGTTAATCATAAATATGTACTTAGTTAGCTTGTTTAATACCGAGGAGCAGAGAAGAAGATTTTCAAAGAATTACTGTTTTTTTACTAAATACAATCAACTGAGCTCCGCCCTAACACCAGAATCCCTGACGCAGGGGCCATGAAATTCACAATTTTGGAGGATGCACTCTTGTTAATCATAAATATGTACTATAGTTAGCTTGTTTAATACTGAGGAGCAGAGAAGAAGATTTTCAAAGAATTACTGTTTTTTTTACTATTCAATCAATAGAGCGCAACCCTAACACCAGAACCCCTGACCCAGGGGCCATGAAATTCACAATTTTGGAGGATGCACTCTTGTTAATCATAACTATGCACTTAGTTAGCTTGTTTAATACCAAGGAGCAGAGAAGAAGATTTTAAAAGACTTAATGTTTTTTTACTATACAATCAATAGAGCCCCGCCCTAACAAAAGAGCCCCTGACCCAGGGGCCATGAAATTCACAATTTTTGAAGAGACACTCTTGGTCATCATAACTATGTTCTTAGTTAGTTAATTTAATACCCAGAAGCAGAGAAGAAGATTTTCAAAGAAATAATGAACTTTTACTATATGATCTACATAGCCCTGCCCTAACACCAGAACCCCTGACCCAGGGGCCATGAATTGCACAATTCTGGTAGAGGACTCAATGCTGATTACAATCATGTCAACAGTTTGACTGCTTGGTGTCCAGGAGTAAAGAAGAGGATTTTTAAAGGCTGCATTAATTTTAGTGGTTTTGCCCCCCCCCCTTCAGGCCCGGAGGGGGGGGGGGGGGTGGGGGTGTGGGCAGGGACCATGAAATTCACAATTTTTGTTTCCCTTCATCCATAGATGCTGTATACCAAATTTGTTTGAAATTGGTGCAGTAGTTCCAGAGAAGAAGTTAAAAATGTTCTAAAGTTTACGGACGACGACCGACGTACGACGACGGACGAAAACGGATAGCAATAGGTCATCTGAGTAAACTCAGGTGACCTAAAAATTAAAAATACAATGATTTAAGTACAGGTCCACGTGTTATCAGGCAGGAGGTGATACATGAGGATCTCAGAAATTAATAATTTTTCACTCACAGATTTTTATCAGGGTATAAGCCATGTATGCAGAAGGAAAAATAATTTGGGTCATTGTTACTATGGAAACCTGGACAAAGAAATTTCCTTAGCAACAGGCCAATTTTTCTTTATAAATTGACGAAATTTCACCCATTTTGAAGGCTTTGTATAAAAAAAAATTAAAAAGTAATTCTCTTCTTCCTAAGTGTCACAAGAAAGATAAAATCTAAAAGTGCTCTCACAACGTAATAAAAAGAAATTACATTCTCTAATATATTTACTATAGATACAACTAAAGATACATTTTTCCCGTTTTCTGCTGATTCAGCATTTTGCTTAATTTTAGCAAAAATCAAGTCGATATTATTCGTTTCACCATCTTAGTACAATTGTTTCATCTATTTCCTGTAAAACTACAGGAAAGGCTTTCTTAAAATTTAAAATAAAAAGTTTTGCAAATTTGAAATTTACTATCTGTTGCTAGGCAACAAAAATGGATGGTTTGATAAATTAAAAATGGTGAAATTCTAAAGCATTGGTAGAAAAATCATATAAATTGTAATCATTGAGTACCAAAAACAATTTTTAAGATAATAAAATATAAAATATTCTTCCTTGTGTACCTATGACTATTTTACAATAAGCTATCTCCATGGCAACAGTAAATTTTCCTTAGCAACGAAGTATTGTAAGTTATTTTTAGTACATATTTATCAATGTTTTTAAAAGATCATCTGATTCTTAGAGTTGAATTGCTATTGCTCGGGATCAGCATTGTCAAACCAGATTTTAAAAATATTTTAGGTTAGTATATCCATAACAACAGAAGTTATCCACATAGCAACAAATACTTTAAAATAGAATCAGTTTGTAGCAATACGTCAACATAAAGCTTTATCTTTTTGGATGTTAACTAGGCAAAAACATTCTACAATATACTTATTGAAATGAAAAATCAATTACTTCACTTATGCCTGTGGTATTAATTTTTTTTATCGCTCTCAAATAGTTAATCATTGACCTACTTTTCATGCTAGTGGCAGCAAGTCACTGAGACTCTTGAGCCGTCAAAATTTTGCCAATTCCTGAAAATTTTGTATCATTACCAATATCTGCAACAAAACTGCGCAGTCTAATTTCTACAAGTTTAAATAATACAACAATCTGGTTATAAAAAAGATATATATAATTTTGACTAGGATTATCCCTGTACTTTTGACAACGCAGATCTGGTGAGGTATTGATTGACCGAGGCCGAAGGCTGAGGTTAATAAGTTTTGGACAAAGTCTGTATATTATGGGCACAAGTAAGCCGAATTCGTAAGTCAGTCTAATTTTTTTTTTCAATTGTAATCATTGAATACCAATCAAATTTCAAAAGCATAGAATACACAATATTTTTTTGTGTTAACTAATAATATTGAATTTTTTTTTCATTATCATGGCAACCGAAAATTCAAAAAAGTCAAAAAAGGTCATATATTGCACTTAAGAAATAAAACTTTAAAAATATGTATATTATTGCAGTGAAACTGAATTTGCGCAGTCTAACTGGTTATTTTACTTTTTTTAAAGAGTAACAAATACTAGTATCTAAATATCCTATTGAAAATGTTGAAAATATGTATTTAATTTTTCTATCAAAATTATTTCAAAATTCAACAATCTGTCTTCATTTTATCCATTTGATTACAAAGACTTCGTGGCGTAGCGGTATGATTACTGGATTGAGGACACAGTGATCGTGAATTCGAGTCTCACAGTGCGTGTTACTTAAATACGATTTTATTTTTTTTTTCTCTCTGTGTGCATTTTCCTATGTTTTCTTTTATTATTTTTAATACATGTAAAAATAATTTTTAAAAAAGATATATAATACAACATTACACATTGAAAGTATCTTGGGGATAACAGTCTTAAGCTATTTAATTACCCAAAGTTATAGCTGCTAGGCTGTTTTATTTTTAAGATTTTCTTAAAAAATCTTGTTTAGAATAAGAGTATTGGACAAGTAAAATACCTGTCATGCAACAAACTTGCAACTATGAAAATATAACACTGGTTCACAAATAATTACATACATGCAGTTTGATTTTAAATTGAAAAGGTACATGTATCTAAAAAAGAAACAGGTGATTTCCTTTTTTTAAAAATACTTGAGTAGGCCGAGTTGGCGGTAAGGCAGCTATGGCTCTTTTGATCAGAAAAGCTCACTTGAGCCTTCGGCTCAGGTGAGCTAAATAGTATGTGGCTGGGGGTTCTGGAAGGGAATTGGGGTGTGTGTTATTCAGAAATCTCTTTGTGTCCTTCCTATACAAACACTAGAAGCGCATGCTTTGTTTAGAGATTGCTTATGATCAAAAGGGGTGCAATGTCTTTGACACAAGGTCATGCCAGCATGTTCAAGGTCACTTGTCCGGTCCAAAACTTTGTAACAGAGAAATTACTCATTGGATTTTCCTACTTGATACAGTGATAGCTTTGTTGACTCACATGTAAGACCTTGACCCAAGGTCAGTTTGGTTAGTTCAAGGTCATTGGCTAATTTTTTTAAAACAATTTTGTCTTGGTGAAGTAATTTTGTAATGACAAATCTTTGGATAATCTTTTCTGATCATAATAGGTGCATTGTCTGATGTCGTTGTCATTGTCACGACAAAGGTTATATATGGACCAATTTTAACAAACGAGTAAGTATCCTCGGGTAATGCAAATTCAGATTTGTTTGGATGAATTGTCACATCTTCTTCCAAGGAGAGATACTTATGATTTCGTGAAAAAGATAATTGCATCATTTAAAAATCTTAAAACTTGCAAAAAATGACTTTTAATAAGCAAGACTGTTGACATTCTTATTTCATCAACTTGTTTGTCAGTAGCTTGCTTTCTTTTAGATATAGTTCGTTAGACTGTCTCTTGTGTATTGAAACAACTGGGAGTAATAAAGCAAGCTTTGAGTACAAACATTTATTGTTTATCTCATGAACACTATCACTATTTTCATTATTAACGTATTTTTTTTTCTTTTTTCATTAGACTCCTGATATCGAAATTATTTTCTAGTTATAACAAATAAATAATAACTTATGCTAGTTAGTATTTCTTTATCAAGAGAAAGTTATCTTGTATTAATTTATTCTGGCTGTGAAATTTCATTTGATTGGATAAAAAAATTGCTTATAAGGAATGAATTTAATAGCTGTCCACGGTGTACTGTTTATTACCTGGATTGGAACAGATAACACTTTTTTATTAACAGCTTTGAGGTTTATAAAGCGTAAACTGTCCCAACCCAGGCTATTTAATATAATTTTGGTAGCTATTATATTAATTCCTTACATAATGAAATACTGTTAGTTACCCCATTAAAGAAGGATAAGGAGATAGCGAACAGTATTCAATATCAAAGTCCATAAAACATTACAAAATAGAAGCAGAGAAAACTCGGACCTCTGAAATATCAGAGGTGGGATCAGGTGCCATGGATGAGTGAGTATCCCCTGCCAGCTGGTCACACCCACCGTGTGCTCCTTGCCATGACCAGAAAAAAACGGGAAAATCTGTCGTCAATTCAGTGTATAAATAACAGATGAAATATAATTATATCTCAATACGAAACAAATTACTAAGTATATTATGGGTATTTATATATCTGAAGGAGAAAAAAAAGAAATCCGAAAAATGTAAAATAAAAAAATCCTAATATTTTTAAAAACGGTTTTTGTCTTGTATACAAGAACATGTACAGGAACTGATTAACATCGACCTTTGGCCTTGGTCAATGAAAACCTCATCAGGTCTGCATTGTCACAAGTTGACCTTAACAAAAGTCAATATTTTTTTCTTAATTAGAATACTGTATTTTCTAAATTTTTCAGAAATTAGACAATCCAGTTTTTGTTGCAGATATCGGTCAAAATTTTTAGAAATTTGCAATATAATTTGAAGACTTTCGAGTGTCAATATCACACTAGAATGAAAAGAAGGTCATTGATTTATTTTTTCGAAAGAAAACAAGATGTGTTTGTGAAACACTATAAACACTATGCGCTCGGCGACAACAAAGTTCGAGGAAAGCTATTTTAAGCACATATAGGTCACAGTTAAGGTCACAACGTCAGTGACCTTGGCATCATTTGATTGTGTAGTGTTTAACGCCCCTCTCGAGAATTTTTCACTCATATGGAGACATTGGTATCATTTGAAAGAACTTGAAAGAACTTGATTAGTGGAGTTATCCGAGTATGCATACTAGATACGAAGTCTCTCATGGTTCAAAAGATATAATGAAGGTTTTCAAAAAAGGTCATAGTCAAGGTCAAAAGGAATTCTAGGAAAGAGCTTAATTAGTAGAGTATGCATACTAATTATGAAGTCTCTTACTTTCATGGTTCAGAAGTTACAGCGAAGGTTAAAGTCTTTAGAAAAAAAACTATTTTTAGCATATAGGTCACAGACAAGGTCACAAGGTCATTGACCTTGGTGTCATTTGAAAGAACTTAATTAATGGAGTAAGTATACCAAATATGAAATTGTATCTTTTATGGTTCAAAAGTTATGGCGAAGGTTAAAGTTTGCAGGTAAAAAGACAAAAAGACACACAGACACACAGACATCTAGACAAACAGACAGACAAATAGGACAAAAACAATATTCGCCCCAGATCTATCGATTCGGGTGCATAAAAAATACCAGTCATATGTCAAGTATATGCCTTTTCAATTCTATGAGTAAATTCTATGAGTAGAATGTTTTTGTCTTATCGTTAACATTCTTAAAGATTTTTGTTGAGAAGTTGCTTCATCCTAATTCTTTCTAAGATGTATTTGTTGCTATGTTTGTAATTCTGTTGCTTGGGAAAAATAACTTAAAATTCTTTTCAAAACTTGTTTTGACAATGCCAAACCTGGGCAATAGCAATTCAAATATAAGATGATATGTTAAAAAATTAAATGAATATGTTCTAAAATAACTTTCATTGCTTCGTTGCTAAGGAAAATTTACTGTTGTCATGGAGATAAAAATTCTTTTAAAAACCTGGTTGGACAATGCCAAACCTGCGTAATAGCAATTCAACTGTAAGAATCGTATGATATGTTAAAAAATTAAATGAATATGTTCTAAAAATAACTTTCATTGCTTCGTTGCTAAGGAAAATTTACTGTTGTCATGGAGATAAAAATTCTTTTAAAAACCTGGTTTGACAATGCCGAACCTGAGCAATAGCAATTCAACTCTAAAAATCAGATAATATGTTAAAAAAAATTTAATGAATATGTACGAAAATTAACTTACAATGCTTCGTTGCTAAGGAAAATTTACTGTTGCCATGGAGATAGCTTATTGTAAAATAGTCATAGGTACACAAGGAAGAATATTTTATATCTTAATATCTTAAAAATTGTTTTTGGTACTCAATGATTACAATTTATATGATTTTTCTACCAGTGCTTTAGAATTTTACCATTTTTAATTTATCAAACCATCCATTTTTGTTGCCTAGCAAGAGATAGTAAATTTCAAATTTGCAAAACTTTTTATTTTAAATTTTAAGAAAGCCTTTCCTGTAGTTTTACGGGAAATAGATGAAACAATTGTACTAAGATGGTGAAACGAATAATATCGACTTGATTTTTGCTAAAATTAAGCAAAATGCTGAATCAGCAAAAAACGGGAAACATGTATCTTTAGCTGTATCTATAGTAAATATATTAGAGAACGTAATTTCTTTTTATTACATTGTGAGAGCACTTTTAGATTTTATCTTTCTTGTGACACTTAGGAAGAAGAGAATTACTTTTTAAATTTTTTTGTACAAAGCCTTCAAAATGGGTGAAATTTCGTCAATTTATAAAGAAAAATTGGCCTGTTGCTAAGGAAATTTCTTTGTCCAGGTTTCCATATTAACAATGACCCAAATTATTTTTCCTTCTGCATACATGGCTTATACCCTGATAAAAATCTGTGAGTGAAAAATCATTAATTTCTGAGAACCTCATGTATCACCTTTTATATATAGGCTGCCTGATTCTTACGTGGACCTGTACTTAACTACTGAAGGAATCGTAGCTTTGTAAGTGACCTCATATTTTAGGCCATTCACTCGGGTATTTCCGATTTTGTAAAAAAAAAAAAAAAAAATTCCGAGGTTCTAATTTCGATCCTGATGCATGGGAGTGAGACTATTTCAATTTAATTTATTTATTTTAAATGTAAACAATGCACTTGTCACTTAGCTAGCATATGCGGTAAACGCAAACTTATGAACTTTCCTTAAATTTAAAGTTTTATCTGAAGGTGTTTGGAGTCAGAAATGTAGAATAACTGCGCTTACCCAATAATTTCCCCGTCGTCAACGTCGAGCATATATGAAATAATGGGCTACAGAATTGGTTTTTTTTTATACAATTCATGAGCCAGCTAGATCTATAATATATTTTTCGTACACTACCATGTGTTGACACAGCAGACGACATTTATGTTCGTTGGTTCGTTATAACATCGTTCGTTATACTTATAGGCCCTTTCATCAAAATATTTTTCTTATATATATTAAAATTGTATCAACTGTTAAATGGAATTGCAATATCAGTAACAATTTTAGCATTTTTAAAAACCAATCCAGTATATTTTTACCAATCTAGATTGACCTCTTCATTGTTGAGCAAACCTGGAATACATGGAAGCCCAAACCTGATGTTAATTTTGAAGTTTGCATATCATCCACCAAACCCGACTTCTTTTTCATAAAAGAAATGTATCTAATTTTATAAATAGATCTTATTATTATAAAAGTAACTTTGATTTGAAGAGTCGTGTTACGTCGAGTTGACAGGCACGGATCGTCAGATCAAACGAGAAGCTTCGCGTCTTATCTGATGATCCGCACCTGTCAACGGAACGTTATAGGGCTCTTCGAATCAAGTTACTGTTATATTATGACAAATTTATTTTATACCCCCTCACAACTACAAAATACAGTTTAAACAAGAGGTTCATGAGCCACATTGCTCACCTGAGCACATGGGCTAGGTAAAAACACAAATCACTCCGTATAGATAGTTTTCTGTAGACCCAAATTTATAACAAATGTTATTTCCCGTTGGTTACCATATTGGAGGTCAACATGCTCATACATGTGTATATTCCTTCATTATTCAACTTACTTCAAGTGTTTTATAATGGCGTGGGGTGGGAAACATTGTTTTTTTTCAATATACATTTGCTAGAGCCTCCTTTGTTTCATAATTTATTCAATAAAGATTTTCCCTCAAATATTTCTGCTACACCCTCTTATTTTTGGTAGGTTGACCACCAAGATCATAGCCAACGGGAAATAACTCTTGTGTCTTCTTCATGTTACAAAAGCAGAATTATTTTGTTGTACTGTGTTATACATCATGTACTACATGTACGTGTCCTCATTGATATTTTCTCTTTACATGTTGGAATCTTTATTTTATTATCTGTTGAACTATCTTAATTTTTGTTTATTATGCTTCAAATGATCTGTTCCCTTTTACAACACGGATAAGAGAATGAGTGTGCACATTTAACAATAAATTTGTCAGCAATATTGAAAGAAAAGCTTAGTTTTCAACCCATATATACATACAGACCTAAAAGGTATAAATAAGTTTGAAAAATAAAAGACTGTATGTAGAAAATCCACTGATGTGTATTCATCAAAGAACACATTTTTAAAAGCATTTATGTAAAATATTTTAAAATCAAATTGTTCCATTTTATATGTTAAAAACTCTAAACAAATAACCATGGCCATCAATTGACATTTATTTTTAAAACATTAGCACAACTTACTAAGATATATTCACAAACTCGTCGTTATACCAATTGTTTTAAATTTATTTTCATGCCCATTCATGATAAATAATCGGCCTCGATTTTCTTTCTGACATGATCGGGTTCGATGCCATCTGCCTTTCTAAACTTAAATCAAATTTTGATATAATAAATCATTAATGATGTTTTATAAACTAAATAAGCGCTTTGTTACAACGCACTTTGCAAAACTATGCACTTTGAAAAAAAAAAATCAAAGTGCGTCGATTTGAAAAAAATAAAATTTCTTTTCAAAGTGCGTATATATCGACCATATTAACGCATTTTGAAAAAAAAAAAATGTATATGATTTGGTCAATATTCATGCAAATCTTAGGTATGATAAATAATTAAACCTAGATAACTTTTCGGTGATAAGGTCACTTCAGGATGTGAAAGAGAAATATTTTGTTTTGTCTCTTAAATATTTTACTGTACGTAAATTTCTCAACGTCATACCAGTTATGCAATATTTAGGTGTAGCATAGGCATCAGTAAAGGGGGGGGGGGCTTGGGCACACAAATGTTACATAGTACACATGTATAGGCTTTGAAAATTAGGGCTTAAATTGTGGGGCTCTTTCAATTTGCTACCGACGGGTACCGACGGTTATGTATAAGAAAAGAAAAAGAGTTGAGCTGAGAGACATTCTACTTGTCTTCTCCTTGTTCTCAATGAGGGTAAATCAATACATGTAAATTAAAAAAAAATTCGAAAGATATAACTATTACATTGATTCTCTCAATTACTAAGATCTAAGACTAGAATTTTTTTTTATACACATTTTTATCAATGTGCGTAAAATGTCCAAATTCTGCTTATACGGTAATATTAATCTCCAATCATTTTTTAGCACACATATTTTTCATCGACTACGATACCCCCCCCCCCCGCCCTTTAATCATGTTAATTATCATTAATCCTTAGTGACTTGTTTTATTGTACGTATAATTTTCATCGATTATATTATTAATCTCAAATCACTTCTTTAAATTGCACACATAATTTTCATCGACTACAGTACGCCCCTCAACCTCCTCCCCTAATTATGAGCGAAGTAGATTATACGATTTTGATATAAATCTATTATAATATTTTAGAAGTTACAATAAAAAATTTAACACATTTTGCAGACCAAAACAAAATATATATATTGTTTAATTGTTCTGATATATAAAGCACTCTGTTGCATTGTAATTTAATCAAATGACCTCTTCAATATAAACATTATCATATTCAAAGATTTCAACTCGCATTTCGAATTTCGAATGAGCCTTTTGGGCTTTCGTACAAATGCACAATGGATTATCAATGAGCATATTTATCTGGGTTATTATCATGTCGAACAAATGATAATAAATATCTGGAAGCATGTAGAAAAGACGAGCGAAGAAAGAGAAGAAAGAGTACCGAGTGGGACAGAAAGACGGGTGAAGTAGAAATTATACCATTTCAAATTAAAAACAACTGAAATATATAATTACATATTCTATGATAAATAATGAATACAAAAACAAATTACAACATGACAAACCCAAGTACACAAACTATAAGATAATTGTAATAATTAGTTGACAGAAATTATTAAAAAGTGATTAAAGACAAGTAATTTGTTTGAAAGAGACAATTTGAATCATTCCCAATTTATTTGTTTACACCTCACATAAA
>NW_026923489.1:52500-55000 GCF_032062105.1 Saccostrea cuccullata | reverse complement strand
ACCAGATGAAAAAACATACTATAGTACAAGTTCTCGGCGTGATGCGAAACATGTAAAAATTGGGTTGTTTTATGGATATTAATCGATCTATGGAGAGTCCAGTGGTGTGCAAAATAGATATCAAGAGCAAAGTTCGGATCAAGGAAACACTTTGATCCCCCACCTGGCGATATCTAAGGAGCCGGTACATTAAAGGACCGACAAATAAGACAAGTCCGGTAAGAAAGTCGCATGTCATCAAACTGCTGATGTACACCTTTAAATTCTTTGCAATAGACTGGGACTTGATGATGAGGATAATGCCGATGATGTTTAAGGTCACAATAACGGCTCCCAAAAAAGGCATAAAATTTGAATATCGTCCGTGTAATAAAAGACTTCTTTCTCCATCGCCTAAAGAAGAGTTGCTTTGCAATGTGGTTGAATTCATGACAAATTAATACGTATACATGTTTATCATTTGGCGTATTCAAGAAAAATGAGCGTAATATATACGGTTATATAAAACTTATGTCAGAGACATGTTATAAGGCAATTAGCCATGAGCCATAGAAAATATGTACCGACATTTGTTGTTTTCTCAGTTAGTGTTCTTACATGTTTACAATTCTTTTATCAGGAAACTGTGCTATTGGAAATTTCTTTTGTCTTCTACAGAAATGGTAGAATAGGGTTTTGTCTCTCTCGGAAATGTCTACAATAGCGTTATATATAATCTGGCCTTTGAAATGTCCGTAATAAGTGGCATAAATGGTACGAATATACTTACGAAACAATTCAATTACTGAGTTCTTACAATTTTAATGTGGGTGTATTGCAGTCTCCATCTCTACATCTTTCCTTTGTGTGTGTGTAAATATATACGAGGGTTGTCCGGTAAAATTGTGGACAAGTTGTCCAGAGTGAAAAATAATCATCATTGCGTTTTAAAATTTTCACTAATACATATGTTATCAATATGCATAGAAAATTTCAAATAGTTACATGCAAAAATTAACAAATTACGAGATTTTATGTTCTGTGTTGTATCGCCTCAAGGCGCACGAATGATAACGTCAAAGTGTTTAGCGCAGCGTTACGTTTCCTCTTTAGTTTCCCTTTATTCCTCCATAAACAGTCGAGGAGCCAATCTTGCACACACATGAATAGTAAGTTATTGACACTATTTTCACTATCATTCAAGTAAATAGACAATCTTACATCAAAAGTTTACAGTGACAACGTCTTTCACCATTATCACAGCTGTTTGTTCGTATGTTTTAATTGTTCTTCCCGAAGGGGACTCGATCAAAAATATGTCAGTTAGAAACAACAATTTCACGTATACTAAACATACTCGTGTTTTCTTCAATAAAACCCTGATTTATTTTTTGTTTTGTGCACCGAATATCTCTAACCTTTGTATATTCAAAAATAATAACATCTTTATTTTTATCTATATTTTATTAAAATAATGAATGATAAATAAACAATTGCTGAAAATTTCAGCTTAATGCGCCTATTATTTTTCGAGAAAAACGATTTTTCCACGATTTTACCGGACACTCCTCGTTTATATAAACACAATGATGTCACAAACTTGACTAGCGTTAATTTTTGTTAAGCTGCATGGTCTTTGCAGAGCAAGTGTTCCTACACGTACGAAAAGCCCGTGTCAATAAGTATCATTAGTTCATTTGCAGTAGTTTTCTTTAACAATCAAATTGTCTATTGAATAAATGATTTTCGCGGGTATCTTTAAGAAGCATACAAATCATTTCTCGAGAAATTTAGACATTTTAAAGAATTGGACGTATGAACAATTTCTAAAATGAGGTAGATTATTGACAAACAAGTTGAAGAAATAAGAATATCACCAGTCTCGTTTAATGTCATCATTTCGTAAAAAAAATGTTCTAAATGAATAAAATAACCAAGTTTTAACTCAATGCCAATTTGAAAATTTAATATTTTATATAATATAATGTTAATACCATGAGAATTGGGGCAACAAATTTAACCTGAGGCTATAAATAATTTAGAGTTCTTATCATTCAGATTTTGTAATATTCGATTAAAATTGGGGAAAAATATTAATATGACAGAGGAAATTCGGACTATAATAATTATAAATTTATGACCCAAACTCTAATAGTTTCTTTATTTGAAGCAACGCTGTTCCATTGCTAAAATATTTCATTATCTAAAGAGTTTTGTTGCTTGTAAATTTTGTGAATGAAGTAAAAATGGTCATAGTGTAAAAAATTGAGGTATTTCCCGAGAAATACCAAGGACCACTACCATGAAAAGTAGTTCATTGACCTAGTTATTTTAAATTGAAAATTAACACAAGAATCATACGTGTACAAAGTGCAATTGGTGGGTTTTCGTTCTTATCAGTGGAATTTTTAGTCATCTGAGTAAAGTTTACTTTTGTTGCCCCAGTTTTCCTTTACTTTATCGTTTCACTGGAGTTCGAAAAAGAGTAGGCTCAGTGGGGGCCGCCAGAGAAACCAAAAAC